>NC_057765.1:10928056-11046969 GCF_010389155.1 Erigeron canadensis
CTCGATCCTAAACCACCATTAATGTCGGCTTGGATGCCGAAATGCTAGGCGGCAATGGAACAGATATCTAGGTGGACAGACCACCTCCTTGTGAATGGAGTACAACTCATTGAGAAAGTTGTTTTGTGGGGTTGCTTAACCCTGTTAAACTCCAACCACGTATGCTTCTCGTTCATCTGCCCTGGCCAAAATTTGAGTGTTGGCGGTTCTACCGCCTCCCGCGAAGCCTTTCTTGTTTCTGGGCCGAACCGCTCCTTGGCCCTCCTCGATTGCTTCCTTTTGTCGGTTCCTGAAGCATCCTACAAGCATAAATCAGAAGACAAATAAACATGTTAAACTGTAATACAAACCAGGAACCGTATTAAAGACGAATATAATCTGGGCAGTAAGGTGCCCCACTGCGGCGCAGTGGAAATCCACACACCCCTCACTGCGGCGCAGTGAAGCCAAGTCAGAACTGGTCGAGGATTACCACTGCGGCGCAGTGGTATGAAGTAATCCTCACGCGGCGCAATGAGGTTCTAAACACGTGCGGGTCACGAGCTATAGACGCGGCGCAGTAGATCAAATCCACCACCACTGCGGCGCAGTCACTTGAATTTCTGGGCAGACTCTGTTTGTTCATCACGAATTTCCAGAAAAAAAGGGGGCAATAATCCACTAAATACCAATCTTTCAACAATTTATAGCTACAACAACTTCCATTAACCTCCCCCACACTTGTTCATCAAAAAGCCCCAAAATTTTTTAAAACCCTAGGTTTGATTTAGACTCAAATCCGGATGAACAAGTGTTAGATTCGTGAAATTAAACACTACATTATCATCCATGCCCTTAATAACAAAACCCACCAATCAATTCAACAATTACAAACAAAAATCTAGAAATCAAATTAAGATATTAGAAGGAAAATAAACAAGAAAAACATACATTCTTCCCCATGGTAGTGATGGTTAGTTGGTAATCTAAGAAGAGAAAGAAAAGAGAATGCAAGAATTGGTGGGGATAATGGGAAAATTTCGGATTCAAGGGTGTTCTTGGGGGGGGGGGGTGGGCGGTTTCTACCTTAGAGAGAAAAAGGAAAAGGTTTAGATTTGAATATGTGGTAAAAAAAAAACATCCCCTACTTTCCTTTTTTAGTTAAACACCCGCTCCCCTTCTTGACCAGTCAACACGCCCACTGCGGCGCAGTGGGCTAAGGCTTTCCTCACTGCGGCGCAATGAGGTCATGGTCATTTTATGCCGAGCATTCGGACGGCGGCGCAGTCCTTCCCTCACGCCCCCACTGCGGCGCAGTGGGGTGATGGTCAATTAAGGCCGTGGAAACTTACTGCGGCGCAGTCAAGTTTACCACCCCCACTGCGGCGCAGTGGGGGAATTTTCCAAAAAATTTGTTTTCCGGCTTTGAAAACACAAACTTACCTCAATCCGCTTCACAACACGCTTGAACCTGCACATTCTGGACAAAACAAATTAAAACTAACTAACGAAATTAAAAGCAATTTGACAAAACAAAATCAAACACGGGTTGCCTCCCGAGAAGCGCTTAATTTATTTACGAGTCGTGAGCTAGACTCGATCACCATTTCAAACTTGTGAATCATAAATGGGGATTTCTTCAACTATCCCCTCCTCCTGTTCCTCCTCCAAATACAATTTGAGCCTATGACCATTGACAATGAAAGACCCATTTCCATCCCTTTTAAACAATTCGACATAACCGGACGGATACACATGTTTAATCACAAAAGGACCTATCCACCTAGAAGTCAATTTCGGTTGTTTGATTTTAAACTTTGACAAGAATAACAACACTTTTGCACCAACCTTAAATTCCTTCCTACGGATCCTTTTATCATGGTAAATCTTGGTCTTTTCTTTGTAAAGCGGGAATTCTCATAAGCTCCCAATCTAAGCTCATCGAGCTCATGGAGTTGCAACAACCTAAGTTCACCGGCCTCCATCATGTCTAGGTTCAAATTTCTCAAAGCCCAATACGCCTTATGCTCTAATTCAATCGGCAAATGACAATTCTTACCGTAGAGCAACTTATATGGCGTCGTGCCAATAGGCGTCTTAAAAGCGGTCCTAAATGCCCACAAGGCGTCATCTAACTTTTTTGACCAAACCTGGGGTTATCCCAACCGTTTTTTCCAAAATTCTTTTCAAAGCCCTATTGGTGTTCTCTACTTGACCACTGGTCTGTGGATGATAAGAAGTTGAAAAGTAATGATGAACACCATACTTCTTAAGAACCTTATCTAGTTGATGATTAGCAAAATGTGTTCCACGACCACTAATTAAGGCTCTAGGGCAACCAAACCTACTGAACAACTGTTTCAAGAACTCAATGACTACTCTCGCGTCGTTTGTAGGCAAAGCCTTGGCTTCGGCCCACTTAGACACGTCAACTAGGATGTACTGAGACTTGTTAGACGGTGGGAATGGTCCCATGAAGTCTATGCCCCAAATATCGAAAACCTCACATACCTGAATCCCTTGCTGTGGCATTTCATCCCGTTTTGTGATGCTTCCTTGGCGTTGGCAAATGTCACAGGTTTCAACCAACGTTTGGGCCTCTTTGAAGATTGTCGACCAATAGAAACCTGCATCAAAAACCTTTCTACCTGTAACTGACGGACCATAGTGACCTCCGGTTGGCCCGTAATGGCAAGCATCCAAAATCTCTCTAGTCTCAGCTCCCGCAACACATCTCCTGACCATACCATCTGCACAAATTCGAAACAGATATGGGTTATCCCAGTAATATTGTTTAGCATCCGATATGAGCTTCTTCTTCTGTTGACCCGAGAAATCATTTGGTATTTCACTTGCAACCAAATAATTAGCAATGTCAGCAAACCAAGGACTTTCATCAGAACTAGAAATGACATTCAAATATTCATCGGGGAAGTGATCCTTAATCTCCCCATCCTGAAGCTCCTCCCGGTTCGGGTCCTCCAACCGGCTCAAGTGATCGGCTGCTAAGTTCTCGGCACCTTTCTTATCCTTGATTTCGATATCAAATTCTTGTAACAATAGAATCCATCGAATCAGTCTAGGCTTTGCATCTTGCTTAGAAAACAAATACTTCAAAGCAGAGTGGTCAGTGAAAACAACAGTTTTACTTAGCACAAGATATGACCGAAACTTATCAAATGCAAAGACTACCGCGAGTAACTCCTTCTCTATAGTGGTGTAGTTTTGCTGGGCGGGATTCAAAGTTTTACTAGCATAGTAAATTGGCTTGAAATGCTTATCATCCCTTTGCCCAAGCACCGCTCCAACAGCATAGTCACTCGTGTCACACATCAGCTCAAACGGTAGATTCCAATCCGGTCCAACCATAATGGGAGAATTGGTCAACTTATCCTTCAATACCTGAAAAGCACTTAAACAAGATTCATCAAAAACAAAAGGAACGTCCTTCTCCAACAAGTGCGTCATTGGACGAGTAATCTTAGAGAAATCTTTAATGAATCTCCGGTAGAAACCGGCATGGCCAAGGAAACTACGTACCCCTTTCACATTTGAAGGCGGGGGTAACTTGGCTATCACATCAATCTTAGCCCTATCCACTTCTATTCCGGCCCTAGACACCTTATGACCTAGAACAATTCCCTCGGTTACCATGAAGTGACACTTCTCCCAATTCAAAACTAGACGAGCCTTTCTCACCTAGTCAACATCTTATCTAGGTTATGCAAACAAGACCTAAAGGAATCCCAAAAACGAGAAATCATCCATGAAAACCTCCATTGAGGTTTCAAGCATGTCCTGGAAAATGGCTATCATGCACCTTTGGAAGGTGCCCGGGGCATTACACAAACCAAACGGCATTCACCGGTAAGCAAAGGTACCAAATGGGCATGTAAAAGTGGTCTTTTCTTGGTCTTTCGGGTCGATGGGTATTTGGAAATACCCGGAGAACCCATCCAAGAAACAAAAGTATGCATTTCCGGCAAGTCTTTCCAACATTTGATCAATAAATGGGAGGGGAAAATGATCCTTACGGGTGGCATCATTCAACTTACGATAATCTATGCAAACCAGCCAACCCGTGACAGTCCTAGTGGCCAAAAGTTCATTATTTTCATTTTCAATGACCGTCATGCCCCCCTTTTTGGGAACACAGTGGACGGGCCTTACCCAAGAACTGTCAGCTATAGGAAAAATTATCCCTGCATCTAAAAGCTTAATCACTTCTTTCTTAACCACCTCCTTCATATTCGGATTAAGCCTCCTTTGTCTCTAGACAACGGGCTTAGCATCATCAACAAAATCTATCTTATGCATGCAAAAATCAGGACTAATACCTGGAATGCCGGTGGTTTTCCAAGCAAAAGCCCGCTTATGAGCTCTAAGCACGGCTAAAAGAAGATTCTTCTCGTCACTCGAAAGTGCGGACGAGATGACAACGGGTAAAGAGGATTTACCTGCTAAGTAAGCATACTCCAAGTGGGCAAGCAATGGCTTGAGCTCCAGATCAGTAGGGGGTACTCAATCCATTGCTTCCATCAGCAATAACCTTTTCAAAGCTCTCATTTTCTGGAGGTGTCTCATCCATATCAAGCGCCATCACCTCTGCAAACAAATCATCATCACCAATGTCTCAAGCTCCTAAGCAAACAAGCTCCTCATCAACTTCTGTTTCCATGAATTCCTGAAATTCTTGATCCAAAGCATCATCAATTACGTCAATCCTGAAAACAGATTCATCAGTCGAGTAAGAATGCTTAATAGATCGTTCAACATTAAACACTATCCTATCCGTACCCACACCTAATGAAATTTCCTTATCTTTCACCCGGATGATAGCATCCGCGGTGTTAAGGAATGGTCTTCCTAAAATCAAGGGTACCTTAGTGTCTTCTTCCATTTCTAGGATCACAAAATCAACAAGAAAAACTATATGACCTACTTGGACAGTCATGTTCTCAGCAATCCCAATGGGATACTGAAAAGAGTGGTCAGCTAGTCTTATACTCATACGAGTAGGTCTCAAAATACCGGAAGCCAACTTACTCCAAACCGAGTAAGGCATCAAATTGATACTTGCACCTAAATCTGCTAATGCCTTACAAGTCAAAGTACGAATGGAACAAGTTATACGAAAACTCCCTGGATCCTCAAGCTTAGGCGGAATCTGTTGATTCTGCAAGATAGCAGAACACTCAGCATTGAGATATGTCGCATTTACCTCATCCATCTTTCCTTTGTCTGTAACAAGTTCCTTGATAAACTTCGCATAGTTGGGCATTCCCTGTATCAGATCAACTAAAGGCACATTAATATGAACATTTTTAATCATGTTAACAACTTTATCATATTGTTCCTTCAATTTGGCCTTCCTGAACAGTTGTGGAAATGGAACCTTAGGCTTATATGGCTTAGCCTCGGGTGTCACCGCCGGTTCTAGTGGGGTAACCGAAGTCTTCACAGTCGGTTGATCTTCCATCATAATCTCCTCATCAACATCTTCAACTTCTTCATTTCCTGTATCCTGCACATCTGAAACAACAATATTAGGATTAGGGGAGGGGGAGGGGGAGGGGCATAGGATCTACCTGTACGAGTAGTAATGGCCTTCGCCTGCTCCTGACGAACAGGTGGTAGAGTGTACTTCTGACCACTGTTGGATCCTTGATTTTGCTTTGGATTCTGCTGAGTATTACTAGGCAAGGCACCCTGGGGCCTAGATAGAGCAGCCATCCTGCTTTCAAGATCCTTAAAGTTAATATCCTGATTTTTAGCATTCATCTCCACCTTGCCATTAATCCTGTCTAGCCTCTCACTCAACTCCCAAGTATCCTCCCTTATATTCTGGATACTTGTGTTTGTCTCAATCTGATTACTCATCATCTGCTTCATCATCTCTCTCAGCTCAGCATTAGGATCAGTAATAGAAGAGGAAGAACCCGATCCTTGGCTTTGCTTAGTCTTCTGCTGTTGTGGCTGACTTTGATAGTTGCTCTTTTGCCACCTGTTACCAGAAAAATGAGAAGTATTAGCAGGAAAAGAAGAGTTATAAGGATTGTTACCTGATGACCGATTCTGAAAACCGGTATTCCTCTGAAAACCTCCTTGCTTGTTCTGGACAAAGTTGACATCTTCATGTCCCCGGTTGGGACACTCTTTGGAATAGTGTATGTCTCCACAATGGTCACATCCATCAGCTAGCACCTTCACATCTCGCTCTAGATATCCAAACCTCGCTTCTTGGTTAGCAAAACCTTTATCCATCCTTGCCGATAAAGCTTGGATCTCATCAATTACACTAGAACTATTGCTTCCATCGGCCCTTGCTACCTTATTTTGCTTAAATCGGCTCTCATTCTTCATAAACCTCTTATCATCCATGGCCGCATTATCCTTCACCATTCGCTCCAAAATGTCAAAACCTTCATTAGGAGTAATCTTGCTAAAACTCCCACCAAAAGCATATCCCATCTCTCTTTTTGAGGCCTTGGTCAATCCGTCAAAGAACAACTCAACATATTTCTCCTTGGTCAAATCATGACCCGGACAATTCCTCAACATCTCTTTAAAGCGGATCCATGCATCTACCACATCTTCCCCATCTTCTTGCATGAAAGACCTAATCAAGTTCTCCAATTGCCTTTGAGTTCTAACCGAGTAAAACTCTCCGATAAAAGCTTCCTTGAGTTGATCCCAAGTTGTAATTGAATTCTCGGGAAGATCATTAAACCAATCCTCGGCTTTCCCGGTAAGAGTGATAGGGAAAGTTTCAAGTTTCACGGCATTCATTTGGTTTTGGCCATATTGGTAGAGCCGTGCCAACTTCTCAAACCTCTCCAAGTGCTTATATGGATCCCACTTCTTCTTTCCATCAAACTTTTGCTCTTCGATGCTCTCTAGGTGATTCGGTTTCAAATTAAAGTTTTGATCAACCGCCGGTGTTCTAATAGCGGAACCACGAGCCGAAGGAATATTGCGGGCTCGGTCCCCATACTTGATATCATTCGGGTCTCTTGGTGGATTGTCACCCATCTCTTCTTTCACAAGCGCAACCTCAAAGAATTCCTCTAGATAGAAGCCCTCTTCGTCCGAATCCGGTGGTGCTGTGTAATTGATCCTACGTCTAGGTGGAGTTTTTAGTGGGCTAAAAAGAGGTCTCCCCGAAGAACGCAAAATCATCAACTATTAAAGTATCCTGCAAAACACAACTAACACCACACGTCAAATGCACCTGTGATAGTTCAATAAAACAAGTATAAACTAATAAAGCAAATAACTTCCTCACGCGTGAGGAAGGATCAAACCACTAAATGAACAACTAATTCGGCACACAATCCCCGGCAGCGGCGCCAAAAACTTGATGTGCAAAATCGAGCTTTAAATTTATGAACTAAAACTACCAAAGAACTCACTACTACGCACTCACGGGCAGTGGACCCGATCGTTTGTAATATAGTTAAGAGGTAAGTCTGAGTTCGTTCTCAGGGACTGTGAAATGATTAGTTGCTTGCAAAATGGTTTGGAAAACAGGTGTTGCTTTGAAATTCCCCTTGACAATTAAATAAATTGATTTGCAAGATGATTGCATAAATTTAAAAGACAAGTTCAGACAATGTAATTAAAAGTCATCCACCTTGACTTCCCTTGACTTCAAATGTGATTGCATTTGATGAAGAACAAATTCTCTAGAGTTTAAAAGATAGTCATGAAAAGATTACACTACTCACGTGGTACCACCAACCGTGAACAATTATCGAATCACCTAACTACTATTCGAATTACCCAAGCCGGTACCACCAAGACCAAGACAATCCTCCTAATAATCAGTTTTATTGACTCTCAAATTATCAATTGAACCTATGTGACAATAACGTGGTACCACCAACCGATATTAATCACGTTGACAAATTTAATCTCTTCTTAAAATGATATTCACTATCAGACCATGAACTAGTGATAATTACTTATAGACAAGTAACCGTTTTAAAATCACATACACATTCAACTGGTACCACCAACGAAGAATCATATGCAACCAATATCGAAGTTAATTAATTGAAAAGAATTAAAATCATCAAGATCACAGAACAACGATAATTGAATAAACCCTTTTGAATTAAAAATATAGCAATCACATTATCCGTCTCGTTTCATCAAGGTGGATGATTAAACAGTTAGCCACTCATGATCAAATCAAAATAATCAATGAAATAGAAAAGAAACATGATGTACCACTTGTTTGAAGAAAATAAATTGCAAGACAATAATGTAGATACGATATAGATGGGTGCCCGTAATATCTTCGATGAATCCGCCTAAGTGAAACACTTGATTGGAGAAGGAAGAATCCCGATAGAGCAGCTCCTAGAAAGAGTTTGAATGCCTTGAAATTCGTGCCTAGGGTTTATATTTATACCCCTTCAAAATCTGATGCAGAAACAAGTCAGGATGTGTTCTCCCGTGCACCCACTGCGGCGCAGTGGGGCTTGACTTCTCCTCACTGCGGGTCGACTTTGACTTCGGTTGACTGTGGCGCAGTGGTTCTTGTGATCACCACTGCGGCGCAGTATGATTCCACGGCCTTTTTTTTTCTTCAACAGACTGCGGTGCAGTCTTTCTGTTGCCATCCCCACTGCGACGCAGTGGGGGTTTTTCCATTTATTTCCGTGGATCAGGATTGCGGCGCAGTGGGCTTGTGCCTTCCTACTGCGGCGCAGTCCACAGCTTGTACAGGACCAACTTGTTTCGGTCTCGATTACATGCTAAGCTCTGCCGCCTCGTCCATTTAAATCGACTTTCATTACCATAACGTATTTCCTGGCCAATAATCAACCGAAAATGTACCAAATGAACGCGTAACCTGTTCAGAACCTGAAAACACTAACAAACACCATAAACGCGCGAAATGCATACAAAAACGACTTAAAACATCTACTAAAATGACCAATAATGATGTGGGTAATGGGTATAAATTAGTCACATCAACCCCAAAAAGTGCTCTTTCGGAATGGAGGCTGGGAAATTCTTAGGATATTATATATCAGACAAGGGAATACAAGCGAATCCATCCAAGGTGAACAAAATACTTGACTTGCCAGCACCAAAAACAGTAAAGGAGGTACAAAGCCTAAATGGTAAGCTGGCAGCATTATGTCGTTTTCTTTCAAAGGGGGCGGATAAGCAATTGCCATTTTTCAAGACATTGAAGAACTGTGGAGTCAAAAAAGGGTTTGAATGGACAAAGGAAGCCGATGAAGCGTTCGAACAAATGAAAAAGCATATAGCGGAACTCCCCACTTTGACATCCCCAAGAAAGGAAGAAACCCTATTCATATACCTCGCAGCCTCCGCAGAGTGTGTAAGCGCAGTTCTGTTAACGGTAAGGGACAAAAAACAAATGCCAATTTACTTTGTAAGTAGGATACTTCAGGGGGCAGAAACAAATTATCCAGAGATGGAGAAGCTTGTGCTAGCACTAGTTCACGCAACAAGAAGATTGCGCAGGTATTTCAGGGGCACCCAATTGTGGTTCTTTCAGATAAACCACTACGGCAAATTTTAACAAAGCCCGAAAAATCGGGAAGGATGGCAAAATGGGCATTTGAATTAGGAGCATATGACATCGAATACAGAGCAAGACATGCAGTTAAGGGGCAAATACTGGCAGACTTCATCACTGAAATTAAGGAAACATGAAACTCAACAACTCACTCCACTACATTTATAGTTACGGGGGAGGCGGATTCAGAAACCTGGGAATTATATACAGACGGAGCATCGAGTTCAGAAGGCTGCGGAGCAGGAATAAGATTAGTAAGCCCAGACAAACAAGAATATAAATATGCCCTAAGATTCGAGTTTGAAACAACGAATAATGAGGCAGAATATGAGGCGCTAATAGCAGGATTTAAACTTGGCAAAAGATATGAAGATTCGGAGTATTAAAGCATTCGTAGACTCCCAGCTAGTAGCTAACCAAGTAAAAGGAGAGTACAAGGCCAAAGGAGAAATAATAAAGTTATATTTGGGAAAAACGAAGGAATTGATAGAGCAATTCGAAAGCTTTGACATCGAACATATACGAAGAAATCAGAATAAAAAAGCCGATGCTTTAAGTAAGTTAGCCTCATTGACATTTGAACACCTGGGAAAGAAAGGAAAGTGTTGATAGAAGTGTTGAAAGAAAGATCTATATATGAGAAGCAGGTGCATGATTTAGCCAAAGAAAAAGGGAAAAACTGGATGACCCCAATAATTGAGTATTTGATAAGTGGAATATTGCCGGAAGACGAAAACGAAGCTAGGAAGATAAGAATAAAGGCACCACAATATAAGTTGATGGACGGAAAGCTTTACAAGAAGGCATTTCTAAGCCCATGGTTACGCTGCGTAGGACCTAAACAGGCGGAAACAATAATTTTTGAAATTCATGAAGGAATCTGCGGACTACACGCAGGTCCAAGGTCAGTCGCAACAAAAGCGCTACGCCTGGGGTACTTTTGGCCATCAATGCACAGAGACGCAGCAAAGCTTCTGCAAAATTGCGAAGGATGCCAGCTACATGCAAACGTCCCCAGACTACCAAAGCAAGATATGACGTCATTGACGTCTGCATGGCCATTCATGAAATGGGGGATTGACATAGTGGGGCCACTGCCAAAAGCACCAGGAAAGGTAAAATTTTTAATTGTGGCTATTGATTATTTCACAAAGTGGGTGGAAGCCAAGCCAGTAGCAACAATATATGGAAAAGCAATTGAGAACTTTCTCTGGGAATATATTATATATCGCTTTGGGCTACCACAAATGATTGTCTCGGATAACGGGAAGCAATTTGCGGAAGGAACCTTCACGAAAATGTGCCAAAGATTGAACATAAAACAATCATATACGTCAGTATATCACCCACAAGGCAATGGACAGGTAGAAGCGATAAATAAGCAGATTGTGAAAGGAATGGAGAAAAGGCTGGGGCGTAGCCATAATGGTTGGGTAGATGAACTACCACTTGTACTATGGGCACACCGAACAACACCCAAGCAAAGTAACGGCGAAACCCCATTCTCCCTAGCTTTTAGATCAGAAGCAGTGTTGCCCACAGAAATACAGTTTCCACATGTCAGACAGCGAATGTGAGTGAGGAAGAGAACGACACAGAAATGCGAATCAACTTAGACTTGCTGGAAGAAAGAAGGGAAATTGCTTCAATAAGGGAGGTTGCGTATAAGCAAAGAACTGAGAAATATTACAACAAGAGAGTACACCCAGACAGTTTCAAAGTTGGAGATTATGTCCTCCGACTTAATAGCGCAAGCCAAGTGGAATACGAAGGTTAATTGGGACCAACGTGGGAAGGCCCATATAAGGTGGATACAGTCATCGGGAACGGGGCCTACAAGCTTTCAACACCAAATGGAGACCCCGTCAGCAGGACGTGGAATGCAACAAACCTGCGTAAGTTTTATTGTTAAAAAAATAATAATAATAAATTTATTATTTTTATAATAAGCATGAAGAGAATAGAAGATAAAACCTTCAACTCTTATCAGCAGATGAAATAAAATTTGTATTTCAAACAAAGTGCACTAGATCTATAGTTGCAGGCCTGAAACATTAAAGAACGGTAGGGACGCCTACCGGACCAATACAAGGACGGGTTACAAAACCCTCTAGTATAAATATATACAAAAAAAATAAAAAAATAAAAAAAATATAAAAATAAAAGAGAGAAATAATAAATCAAAAATAGAAAGATAAAGTTATCAGTAACAAGGAAAGCTTTTAAGAAGCAAGAACTACGAGATGGGTAAGAAGAACCCGAACAACAACAAGCTCGGATGAAAAATCCGACAATAAAATTAAGACCCGGTGGATGAATCCGGGCATAACTTATAAATATCAAAATCTTCACAAGCAGCTTAGACAACAAGAGACTTCCCGGAAAACGGGTTAACCTTGGTCAAGTGATGCACAAAAGGAATCACTTCCGTCATCACCTTCTTATATTTCGCCTGAAGAACAGACAATTCAGATCGGAGAAGTTGGACCTGATTTTCTCTATTCACCATCCCATCTCGAGCAATTTGTAACTGGATATCTTTTATATCAAGGGCGCGCTTCAAACCCTGAACGTGGGAAGAACAATCATCAGTAGCAGGAACAAAGCCTTGAGCACCAACACCATTGTCAGAGAGACGTCTCAAATTTTCCAGATCCGACTCCAGTCGACGAATTTTTATCATATCAACATAAGACCTTGCACCGATTTTAAACTTTTGACCGATGGTTTTTATCCGGCCATGCTTACAGAAGACGCTTCTCTTTTTCCGGCAGCCCCACTCCATTTATGTAAACCTAACAATGAAGAATAACGATCCAGATCTAATCGCTAAACCTTTATATATCGGGATACGAGACGCACTACCATGAATTTACAGAAAGAACCACAAAGTATATGCTTTTGTCCAAAATTACCCCTCTTGGAGATCTTCTAGAAGACGACAGATATGGCAGAGACTAACAACATGATATTGGCATCTCACATTATTAGTTTGGGGGGCTTGATGGTGTACCCACTACCACCTAGGGTCAAATACTACCCTGGGTAGACCGCAGAGTAAGAAGCCACCCTGGGTATAACATACCTCGGGTGAAAGAAGATAAACATGAGAAAGATACGATCCTATCACTTCCTTAAATAAAGGAAGGCGTTGCTAGAAAAGAATAGTCGTGGTGGAGACTGACTCCCCACGATTACCATTATAAAAGGGGAAAAACCCTAAAAAGAGGATTCATTCATGATTCACAAGGAAAAACCAAAAACTAATATACTATCAAACCCGGCGTACAAAGGAGCCAAACTCTTACCAACAGGGAATTGCCGATCGATTCACCAAAACACCCCAAATCTTTTAACCTAATCGCCTGTACAAACACAAATAAAAAACATTGTTTATTAAAGCCTAATAGGGTAATAATAGACGATCACCAATCTTAAAAAATCAAAATAATTATACGAATAACTATTTTGCACACATATCATGACTTAAGGAAGACATGATCAAGTGCTCTTTCTGATGACAAATCCTTTGAAAAATCGAATTGTGTTCACTCAGACAATTTTCAGTTAACTAAATGTCATCAATTATTTGAAAGTAGAGCTCATCGTAGAGCCTCGCACGCCCAACATGACGATCAAACTCCTATATTAAGAAATACATTTCAAAAAAAGTAACATCACATAAAAGGCTAGAACAGGTGGTGTCAGCGTGTTGTTGACTGTAGCGGCATTGGGGGCTGCAAAAGGCGAGATTGGAGCGCGTCCATTAGACACATTGATGGCATTAGCTGGTGCTTGGGGGGTGTGTGCAAGCGTCGGCGGTATTTCCTCCTGCACGATGAAGAAGCATCAGTAGATGGCCCTGTGTTAGTCATTTGAGCACACAATGTAAAGATCGAAAGGTTTTGTTGTGACCGTAATATAAAAGTTTTGATTGGAATGAAAAGTATTTATATACATCTTGGTATTGATAATGTGTATAATAATTATGAAAATTATTGTTAAATATTTCATATGATTATTAAAATAATGAAAAGATTTTTGAAAAAGTTTTGGTTTGCAATTGTGATCTTCTTTTGATAAAAGTTAATAGAAAAATATGTAACGAATATTATCAATAAAAACAAAATAAGGATAAGCATGAATTATTGATATCTCCGTTTAAAAACTTTTAATCAATAAAAACTACTCTGTACATATTTATCATAGTTGGAAAACAATTTGATAAGCATGAAATAATGATACTCACATTGGGATGCTATTTGAATTTGAAATAGATGCGGGAGGAGTTTGTATATTAAGTGTTTTGTTTAATGAAGGAGATAATTCACATTTTCATGTAACTTTATTAAACGACTATAGAGAGTATGGATATATAGACAGAGGCAGTACTAAAGGGGGGGGGGGGGGGGGTTAAGGTGGAGGGGGATTCCCTCAAGTTTTTCTAACTTGACTAGTCAAGTTGGGAGGATCTTAACTCTTGGATAAAAATCAAGGGCCAAGATTCAATGATGCTTATTTAATCTTAGCCCTTGATTTTCAATAAAGGGTCAAGATCCTCCCAACTTGACTAGTCAAGTTGGGGATACTTGAGGGAATCTCATTCCGGACAAGGTGGGCAAATGTCCCCCTCCAAAATTTAGATTTTGTCATGTATTTTTAAATTTTCTTTTAGGTTTTTAACATTTTATTCTCTGATTTTTAAATTTTGCCCCCTTGATGATTTTTTTCTAGTAACGCCTCTGTATATAGATATAGATATAGATATAGATATAGATAGATTGGTATAGTCGTAGATGTAGACACGTTCAGTAGTCAAGAAAGCAGTAATTCGAGTCAAAAAACTATAATAAATTTTCGGTTTTACTTTTTCAACTGAGTAAAAGTGTAATTAAACGTTGACTTGGGCTCAACTCATCTCATCAGTCACATAAAAGTTAAATAGTCTATCTTCCTTTGATTTTCATTTTTCAACCAAAAAAAGCGACTTCAACCATACAACAAACTACTGTAAGTCATGAAATGATTATAATTCTTCCTCTTAGTTTTATTTCTCTGATTGGTTTTTTATTTATGTGTGCGTAGTTTACTATTACAACTATGATGTCGAACACATGTGATTTCCCTACTGTTGACTTCAATTTTGGTCCACATCTGATTTTATTACATTATTTTTTATTTAGTTACTTATCTAATTAAAGCTTATTTATCAATACAAAGACTGGTGCGGTCATATTTGGTTGAAATATATGGGGAAAAAACAAGTAAACGGTATCGTTTTAGGGGCTTCTCGTTTCATTTGTTTTGAACCTGATTTCTAGCACCCAAGAAAAGTATGTTTCATATGTGTATTGAATTACTCTATTTTGAGACAATTGTGGATAAATATGTTGTTATTCTTTGCAAAAGTTTTTATCTGTAATTTCTGCTAGATTTAGATTTTTTGTTAAATTTTGTGTATGTATACATCTCTATAAGTACTAGATATTAAGGAAGTTAAATTTGCTGTACATGGGATAATTAAGCAATAGATGGAGAATCTTTTTGCAAGTGCTGAAAAAAGGAAGCATCCAGAGAAAAGTTCAGAGGGAGTTGATACTAAAGTGAATTACCAAGATTTGGCATCAAAGAAGCAACGAGTTGTGGCATGGAAATATGATGTGTTTGTAAGTTTTAGAGGTGAAGATATTCGTAAAAGCTTCATTGATCATCTTTTCAAAGATTTTAAGCAAAACGGAATTCATGCTTTTAGAGATAATATTGATTTGCCTAGAGGAGAAGAGATATCTACCCAAGTCTATAAAGCCATTGAAAATTCGAGGTTTTTGATGATCATCTTCTCCAAAAATTATGCTTCTTCATCATGGTGTCTGAGGGAACTTGTGAAAATTCTCAACTTAAAGCAAATTGAAAAGCCAAAACATGAAGTCCGAATCTTATTTTATGATGTTAAGCCCGAAGTGGTGAGGAAACAAACTGAGAGCTATGCCGAAGCATTTGCCAAACATCAAGTATCAAATAGAGCAGAAGTAGATGAATGGAAGGAAGCTCTTACCATGGCTGCTAGTTTATCTGGATGGGATCTTAATGACATGACAAATGGGTAAAAAATTATGTAACTCAACTTATTTCATTAGGTGTTTTTTCATGTAAACCAATTAATCTGGTAGGTCTATTACAACTCGTCCTATGTATTTTTTGTGAGCAGCTATGAGTCCAAGTTCATTGATTGCATATCCAAAGACATCCGCAAAACATTATGTGACGTACCCTTGCATGTTGGTGAGAACCTAGTAGGTGTAGATGCTCGTTTAAGTAAACTGGACTTGGAGCGCCTAATTGGGTCAAGTAAGGTTAACATGATTGGAATTTGTGGTGTTAGTGGAATAGGAAAGACCACCCTTGCCAAAGCTATATATAACTCGATGTATGTCTACTTTGAGGGAAGTTGCTTCTGTGAGGATGTCCAAGGAATCACCAAACGGCATGATCTAACTCAAGTCCAAATGCAACTTATTAATAAGATAATGAAAACTGAAGATGTGAAGATACCCAATAAGAGTGAAGGAGTTCAGGTAATAAAACAGAGGGTAGCATGTGAGCCTATCTTAATTGTTTTGGATGATGTGGATCATCACGAGCAGTTAGAAGCACTAGCAGGTTCACATCACTGGTTTTGCCCCGGGAGTTTGATTATTTTCACTAGTAAAGACAAACAGTTGCTAAGATCACATAGAGTGGATAAAATTTATGATGTGGAGTTTTTAAATGATCGTGAAGATATTGAGCTTTTTTGTTTGTATGCTTTTGGCCAAACATATCCTACACATGATTTCAAGGAGCTATCGTACCAAGTCGTGAAATGTTTGCAAGGGCACCCTTTGGCTCTCAAAGTTGTTGGCAATGCTTTGTTTGAAAAGTCAGCGCGATTATGGAGAAGTGAACTGGATAGACTCCAAATGTACCCTAATTCAGAGATACAACAAAAACTGCGACCAAGTTTTGATTTGCTAGACTTTGATCAGAAAAGAATCTTTCTTGATATTGCATGTTCCTTGACAGGGGAAAATATAGATCTTTCTGTACGTGTACTTGAGAGCATTAATTGTTTTGCGGATGCTAATATTGATGTTTTAGTCGATAAATCGCTAATTACAATATCTACAGACGATTCGCTTCAAATGCATGAATTGATTCGAAGCATGGCAAGAGAAGTTATACGTGAAGAATCCTACAGGCCTATCTATTTGTGGGGTCCATCAGATGTTTACGCTTTACTTGGTGAGAACAATGTAAGTATAATAAATTGTATATCCTGCTCTTTTTAATATAAGTTACATGTTTCACTACTCAAAAGTCAAACCAAATGATGTTATTCTTATTACTTGTATCCAGTTAACGGAAACAACTAAAAAAGTTGAAGTTCTTGTCCTTTTGTTAGAGAAATCTACTAAAACGGTTCACATAGATTGTAAAGCTTTTTCTAAGATGAAAAAGTTGCGGATCTTTAAAATTTGTTATCCACGACCAGAAGCTTTTGGACAGACGTTTCAATTGAGCATGTCTATGGACTTCGGTGTGAAGTTCTTAGGAAATTTGGATTTTTTATCCAATGAGCTAAGATTGATTTATTGGCATGGATATCCTTTCAAGTTCTTGCCATCAATTTTTTATCCAGAGAATATTGTTGCCATTGACTTGTCTTTCAGCAAAATCAAAAGCTTTTGGACAACACCTAAGGTATTTACTTTTTCATATATGACTTTCTTTGTTAATGGTCAACGATCTAATACCTTTCCTTCTTGTCCTTGATATAAGTGTTTTAAAAGCTTGAAAGTGATGAACCTGAGGCACTGCCGTGACCTAACAACTACCCCTGACTTCACTGAGGTTGTCAATCTTGAAAAGCTAATTCTTGAAGGCTGTGTGAGTTTGGTTAAGCTTCACCCATCAATTGGAATGCTCAAGAAACTTGTTATGTTAAACATGAGGGACTGCATAAATGTTAGGAGGTTCCCCTGCAAAGTTGAAATGGAGTCTCTCCAAGTTCTGATTCTTCCTGGATGCTTAAAAATGGACAACTTATCTCAGGTTTCGGGTACCCTCAATAATTTGCTGAAGCTTGCCATAACAGAATTTCCTTCTTTCATATCATCTCTATCCAACCTTCAAGTACTAGAGATTGACAGAGATCAGCAGGCTGAGTCTCCTACATGGTGGACATCAATCTTCCAAAAGCAACCACAAAGTTTGGTGTTGCCTTCTTTGGCAAGATTGCGATTGCTAACAAAGCTAAAACTTGGAAACTGCAATATATCCGAAGTGTGCCATGACATTGGAGCTTTATCATGTCTATATTCTTTAGATTTGAGTGAAAACAACTTTACTAAGTTACCTGGAAGTTTGGGTCAACTTTCTCGTCTGCAATATCTTGTTCTTATTGGCTGCAAAAAGTTGGAAGTGTTGCCAGAACTTCCATCTAGTTTGATTCGACTTTCTGCATCCCAATGTACCTCCTTGCAAGATCTACCAAGGCTAAGTCACCGACAACGTATTCTTGATTGGCGTTTTAGGCATTGTCCAAAGATTTTTCAGAATGTTACCATTAATAGCAAGGTGTCTATGTCGCAGACTCGACTTATGGACTCATCGCATGTCTCTACAAACCAGTTTTCTTTTTTGGTCAAGCATTTGGGTATCCAGAGTAAGATACGTAAATTCTTCAGTGGAAGTGATTCCGATTCCTGGAGGGGAGATAAGACATTGTCGTTAACATTATTTGGAAAAAGAAGTATTCCACGGTGGTTTACAAATAAAAGTAAGGAAAGTCATATAAAGGTGGAATTACCTCCAAATTGGTGCTTTTCTAAGTTCAAGGGATATGGAATATGTGTTGGATTCAAGCTGAAGGAGTCTTACCGTAAAGTATTATTACCAAGATTCTCTGTGAACAACTTCGATGGATCCTCTCTAAAAGAATTTCATGCAGGGATCACACGAATGTATGAACCGGGATTCTTTGTGTTGTGTTTTATTAGGACATGTGATTGGCGATGGGAAAAGGCAAAGAATTTTGTCACATTTACATTCGGAGATAGCGAAGAAATTGAGCTTAAGGAGTTTGGTGCAAGACTTGTTTGTAATTATGATGGAGATTTAAAAGAAGAAGAAACGGTTTTAAGTATGATACAACACCTCCCACCTACCAGAGGTTACTTAAAGTTATCCGAGGGTGATGTTTATACTCGCGTGTTTTTTTAATAAAAAATTCGTGTAATCTATGGTTTTCCTAGTCATAGCATAAAGGGTTATATTAAGACTGTAAAATAGTAAAGAATTGTAGTTATATATAATATTTCTCCTAATATTATTTGTAAAGTTGTCTTGTTGCCTCTAAAACACGTATATGAATTATTACTAATGTGTTGTAGTAAACTGCTATGGAAGCACATGTAATCACTTGTGTGATCAGGGAGCAGAAGAACTTCTTATGCTCAGTATCATATTTTTATTAGTGATTCATTTGCCCCTTTACGTTGGTATTTATTAAGCGCATATATTGTCAAGTTTAGTTATAATTTGTATCTTTATTTTCTTAAGTTTTTAACTGAAAATGTGTTTCTCTAAGTCTTAACTTGTTTATTCGTTCATATGTAAATTTTCGTTTTCTATTGTAATTTAATCAATCCTATACCTACAATGCAAAACATGCTGTATATATATAGATTTGTCTTGATCATGAATTTGACTGCTTATGCTCATTTTCAGGGTACACAAGAGTTCTGTTGAACTCTTTTGACTTTGCCATTTGCTTTAATAATAAAGAGCTATTTTCAGTCCTCTAGTTTATCAGGTAAATAGACAACTTCTTTTTTTGCCGGTTAGTCTGCTATCTTGGTTTAACTGATATGCTGTTCTGTTAAATTTGTAATTAGGAGATATTAAATGGTTGATTTTACTGTTTCAGCTTTGTTTGTGATGCATTGGATGGTTTGTTTGCTCGCAAATTTAATCAAGGTATGAATTCTTACAAAAACTCTTGCTGCCAAGTTGCGCAAATCAGATGTTCAGAAGTGTGCAAAAAGTTTTTTTGATCCATACGGTTTCTAGCCTTTTTTTTTTTATTTCTAAAATTTCCCTTTTGATTTATATCTAAATTTATTTCTAATTTACCAATGTACTTTCAGCTTTCAGAGAGGTTCTGGTGGTCACAGATAGGTGATAGTAGTAAGCTCTTGCTGAATTCTTCGCATTTATTTTACTTCAATTTTATATCCGTACCAAAATTCAGCATCTTTCGAGATAAGCACTTCATGTCTTCTCCTATTCTCTCCCAAGTCTAGGTTTTTATTACTTATTTTCTATTCTACTTCTTTTGTGGCTATGCTTGTCAGATTGGTGCCTCAGCCAGTTACTTCTATTATACTGATCCAGTGGCTGAGCTATAATACCCTGCTTAGTTTTTAACTTTTCTGTTTACCGGCCTTGTGGTAGTAGCATTTTAAAGATATGGAAACCAGAGGTGGTTTCACTTAAAATCACCAATATTGCATCAAGGAGCTAAATAAAATAATTAGTTATTTTCGGTGGCCAGTCTCCAGTTTCACACCAAGTTTTGTATTAATTGATGTGAAGCTCGATTGGTTCAAGGATAAAGCCAATGAATCAGTTTCTAACAATCCTCAAGAATATGAAAGCAGTCGTCATGGATTACCTGTTAGGCAGTATACATTACGGGGTAATGCAGACATCAGATCCCATCGTTTTTCTTTGACTCAACTATTTCAGCTTAAATTATCTGACCCATATGCGTAAAATTTAACAAAAAGCAATCTGTTATAGGTAAATGGATCAAATATAGCATTTTTTTGATGACAACCTTCTAATAGTTTGCTGCTATTGAGCCTGAGAAATTTATGTATTGTTTCAGAAAAAGATGGCAGCAGTTTTATGTGTGCTATACAATCTCAACGCAAAGCACAAGTTGTTATAAATAGATAGTTTGGCAACGAAATTATAAAAACTAATTGTGGTCTTAACATTTCCTTTTCTAATTGTTACAATTATAAAGGTGTTCACATTGTATCACACTCGACTTTAGTATGTATTTTTCATCCAGGGTATATTTCATCATCTTTACACTCGTCATTAATTATTACGATTCTATATGGTCCTGATACAAATGATTCTATAAAATTCGTTATCATTTTCACCAAAAATTCAAACAAAACTTCCGTAAGAAAAAAGAAAAACAAAACTTTGATGGCCTTAGTGCATATGCTCACACCCTTGGCAAATTGAAGGCAAAAGAACTTTGATGTCCTTACTGGACTAACAGTCACACACCAAAAACATGGAGGGGGATTTGACAACCACATACCACAGCTACGAGAGCTATATAGATGTGGTTTGTAAAGAGAAAAAGATCTTTTAAAATCCATGATAGAAGTATTGTCTCAAAATATATTTTTGATAGGTTTACTTGTCATTTACATGAAACAAACATATTGTGTCAATTTTGAGTTAACCCATTTTGATGAAAGATCATCCCTATTGAAAAAATAATCTAGCATTCAATCCTTAGCATATGTCAATTAACAAATTGAGAAATTTTCACAAATCGTCCATGTTGTTTACTAGATTCGCATTTTCATCGTAGTGCTTTTTTTTCCATTAGGTATCCCTTGAGTATGCATTTTTATTACCAATTGTTCATGGCACTAACAAGCATTAGTTTTGATCTGTTAAATCTCACATGTGCAATGCACATGGGGGTAAAATCTTCATTTTTGTAATCACACGTAATAACAGACCAAAACTTATCATCTTCCTCTATCCCTCATTCCCACCACCGGCTAAATTTCCGGCCACCCTTACAGCCGCCTATCACCGCTCCTTTTCACCATAAAGAACTCAGGCCATCTTCTCCAACAACACTTAGGGTTTCATCTTTAACACTAAGCCTTAACTACTTCCTCACCACTCTGTCGCAGCTCCGCCACTCTGCCACATCTGCTGTTATTGTTTTGTCTTCCAGCCCCCACCACACAACTCCATAAGTAAGGAACATAAGTAATGATCGTTTAAACATATCCATTTCGTCACTCTCTCTAAAAACCTTTTTTTTTTTTTCTTTTTCTCTTCTCTTTCTCTCTCGCAGTCACGCACCACCAGACCATCACCACCAGTTATTACAAATCTGACCATGCTCAATTATTATGTCAAAAACCTTAAAAAAACGTCTTCTTACGTGTTTTTCTTTCTCTCAGTCGCGAACCACCTCGAGCAATTGCCACCAACAACCGTTCTAGGTCCAAGAAACCTCCAAACAGGTTGTTTAAATTGTTTAAAAGGTTTACTTGATGATAAAACGTGGCTATGCAAATCTCTATTGTTTTATACCCACTTTTAAGCAACTACAGTTTAGGTTTCGGGTAGAAACTAGAGTTTATTATTATAAGTGTTTTATTCTAATTGTATACTTTGTACCTTGAACACCTAGTACCTTGCTAGGTATTTTATTTCATTGATAAAATTCTGTCATTTAAAGAAAACATTTAATTGAAAAAAACACATATTTTCTCATTTTCTATATTCTAGTTTAATAACTTTTAATCGAACACATCCTTTAACAAGCCTAAATTATCAAATCTAATTATCATTATAGGGAATTGATATATTCACAACAAAAATTTGTTATTTACAACACATACAAGCATTTACTGCATATTATACAACAATCTAAAACAGACAATTGTTGTAAACGACAAATTTAGGTTTTCAATATACCACTTCCCATCATCATATGCTTGAACTAAAAACCATGAATTACAAAAACATGTGCAAGCAACAAATGATTACCTTTTTTACAATCTTGCGTTTGGCATCTACGAACGTTTTCTCCAAGAAAATACAACACTAAACCATCTCCCAGGACAATTACTAAAGTGTTTGTTTAGTAATTTATATATAGAAAATATGATTTTTAAAATTAATTAATATAAAAGTGTTTATTTGTTAATTTATATGTAGAAATCTACCGATTTATATATAATAAAGTCCTAAATTCATTTTTAAACAAATAAAAACCTTTGGATGAATTTCATATTTAATTTATAATTATTTGATCAAATTTAATTATTTCATCTTAATCAATGTTAATACTTTAGTTTATATGATTAGACAACATATCTCCCTTTTATATTTTTACTTTTAACTTTAGCAAATTTACATATTAAGATTTATTCTTAGCATGCGCAGCATGTTTTAATTCAATACATGCAATATAATCCGAACTATATGTTTTTTATTTTAAAAAAATTAACTACTAACGTAAAGTCATAGTTTACATCATCTTTTATTATACTAAAATACAGTTACTCTAATAATTTATCGACCAATTATACCACGGCTCTAGATTTCTTAAGGTTGACTTGTGTTTTCAATTTTGACTTTAATTTACCTTTTTTTGTTTTCCATCACAAATTTACACTTTTTACCCAATAACTTTTATATAATAAATAAACAATAATAGCTAATATATACCCGATACAATAATGGCTAATATTTATCCAATAAAATAATAACAAATTTACACTTTTTTTGTTTTCCATCACAAACTTACATTTTTTACCCAATAATTTTAATACAATAAATAAATAATAATAGTTAATATATATCCGATATAATAATAGCTAATAGTTATCCAATAAAATAATAACTAATATATATCCAATAATATGTTCTATCATATATATATATGGGAAAAGGGAATATAAGACTGTCCGACACCTAAGCTTAAAGTGTGAAACCCCTCACATACTAATATTTTATTATTTATTGTTTAATGAATAAATGTCTGGGCCTCCATGATTTTTATGGTTTAAACAAATAATATATGAGTGTCTGACATCTAATATTAAGATTTTAATAGTAATTATTCTTCTATTTTAATTTTAATCTTCTATTATACTAAAGCACAGTTGCTCTAACAACTTATCGACCAATCATAGCTCTCGATTTTTTAATGTTGACTTTTGTTTTTCAATTTTGACTTTAATTTACACTTTTTTGTTTTCCATCACAAATTTATACTTTTTACCTAATAATTTCGATATAGTAAATAAATAATAATATCTAATATATATCCGATAGAATAATAGATAATATTTATCCAATAAAATAATAACTAATATATATCCAATAATATGTTTAATCATATATATATAAAATTAATAATAAATTAAATTTAATGTAAATATATCAAGATCTTAATAGTATTTGACTAATTGTAATATTTTAATATTAATAGAGACAGTTGAACTTATGACTTATTAACCAATTATATCGTCCGATTTCATCAAATTGACTCTCGATGATGTCACCATTTAGTTTTTTACATAATTTTAGTTAATTAATAAAAAACAAATAACTAAAATAATTATTTTACAATGTTATTAAAATTGGTTTCTATCTACAAAGTCCAGCTTTCACACAAGATAATTGTACATCACAGTATCTCGAGTTAAGTCGAGAAGGGGCTGTAAGGTGTTAATATGTGACAAAGATGAGAAGAGAAAAGACATTACAATAAATTTCGTCTATAAAAAAGTCTTTCAACTGCCGAATGAGGGTATATGCTTCTAATATTATTATTTTTTGCATTAGTTTTCTTTTTATTAGCTTAACATTCTTGACATTTGAATTAAACACATAAAATCTACATATATCTTCAACTTTGAACTTATAAGCTTTTATGAGTTACATGTATTAATATCTATTTTTAATAATGTCGTAAGTCTCGTGTTCAGTGTTGGACACGGGTCTAAAATCTAGTATATACTAAAACACAGTTGAACTAAAAACTTATTAATTAATCATATTGATCGATTTCATTAAATTGACTCTCGCTGATGTTATCATTTAGTTTTTAGATAATTTTATTTAACTAATAAAAAGCAAATAACTAAAATATTTTTACAATGTTATTAAAGTTGATTTTTATCTACAAAGCCCGGTTTCACACATGAACAATTGTACATTGGTGTATCTCGAGTTAAGTCGAGAGGGGCTTTAAGGTGTTAATATATGTGACAAAGATGAGAAGACAAAGAAATACTACAACAAATTTCGTCTATAAAGAAGTCTTTCAAATGATGAAGCAGGGTATGTGCTTCCAATGTTCTTTTATTACATTTATTTTCCTTCTATTAGCTTAACATTTTGGCATTTGAATTGAACACTTAGTATTTACTAATATCGTTAACTTTAAACTTATAAGCTTTTATGAGTTACATGTAATAATGTCTAATATTAATAATATCGTAAGTCTTGTGTCCAGTGTTAGACACAGGTCTAAAATCTAGTTATCATTATAACCACGCATAAATAATTAAAGATTAAAATAATTAAATTTAATCTAATGGCTCTGAATATGGAATCCATAAGGTTCTTATTTGTTTATAAATGAATTTAGGATTTTGTTAAATATATATTTATAAAGTACATAAAATCATAGTTTACATCATTATTATTATAATCACGTAATACTAGGGTTAAACATATTAAGTTTTTGTTATAACTTATACTAAATTAATAGTTATAAATAAGACATGTTGAGATTAATGACATGTTTAATTTGTATAATATCGTAATTTAACAAACTTAGGTAAAAGTGATGTTGTCAATTTAAAAATCGTTTATTTTTTTAATTATTCAAAAGACCATATACATATTAATATATAATCTACCAATATATATATATATAACAAGGTGTTAAATTCATTGTTAAACAAACAAGAACCCTTGGATGAATTTCATTTTTGATTTAGAGCCATTAGATCAAATTTAATTATGTTAGTGCATGATTCTCAGTGACATGAGCATTCTAGATATGTGAAGTATATTCATTTATAAGTTCAAGTCTTGTAATTATCTTGTAATTACCGTTTGTCTTTAATATTACCTTGGTATTTTTGTTGAGCCAATTGGGATCCAATTATGTTTATATGTTTGTTTATTATTTGTATTTTGCAGGTTTTAGACATAACATGTAAAGAGTCATTAAGTTAATATTGTTTCTGCATATTAACAGCAGTTGAGATATTAACTTAATGTACTTCCAAAGGGAAGTTAAGATAATTGTGTTTCTGCGTATTTACAGCAGTATAAACATTATCTTAAGTATATACTTCCAATAGGTAATATAGACGATGTTGTTTCTGCGTATTTACAGCAGTTGAAATGTTGTCGAAGGCTAATGCTAGTTCTGCATATATTTATAGCAGTTAAAGCATTAGTTGAGTTAATGTCGGTTCTGCGTCTTGACAGCAGTAAAGACATTAACTCAGAGTACAATGTCAGTTCTGCGTCTTGACAGCAGTAAAGACATTTACTCACCATATCCTAAGTGTTATTTGAGGGTTCTTAGGAACAAGCAAAAGATTTGCTTGTTCAAAGTAAGAACACTCAGATGGTCATTTGAGAGTTTCTAATAAACAAGCAAAAGTATGCTTGTTCTCAAGAACTCTCAAATGGTTTGAGAGTTTCTGTGGAAACAAGCAAAAGTATGCTTGACCATAAAAACACTCAAACAGTTTTGTGTGTTCAGGGAAACACGCAAAACTGGCCAAAACCCTAATGGGCCTTGGGCTTAGAAACACGCATGGGCCAGCGTGTTTAAGAACACGCAAATGGCCATTTGCGTGTTCCTAGTCCTTGCCTATAAATAATGAACATTTAACCTAAGATATTTTGATATCATCAACAACACCATTTGTGTAGCCATAAATCGCTTAAAAATTTATTCACCTTATAGATTAACACTACAACAAATCAAACGTAAATCGCGTAATAATGTAGCATGTTATATATTCATCAAACGTAATAATATGTACAAAGTAAAAAACCAAACATGACAAAATTTTAGTCATATAAAATACACATAAATTTAGTCATATGAAATATACATAAATACAATACGAATAAGTAAAAAAACCCAATAATATAAATAAGAGAAAATCATTATAGTTTTTGATTTTTATTATATAATAGACTTTGTTTTATGTTTAGAATAACAACCAACTTTAGTTAAAGTTTCGGCAAAAAGAAAGAAAAAAGAGAAACAACAAAATTGATTGGTCATATATAATCTAATAATATATTCAAATAATTTCTAAAATTTGATATAGTCTTTAAAGTTGTATATATTTTAATAAATAATATTATTTTTGTCAAATATGTGTGCCAATTTAGTTGATGCATGGACGTTATTTTATTTTTTTAATATGAGTTTTGATATTATTTTTTTATCTTGTGTATATAATTATGATTAATATATTATATTATATTTAATAAAATAAAATAGATTATTTTAAGAATAAATAAAGGTTATAAAATAAATATATTGTAAATGTATGGAGATGCCACGTAGGATAAAATCCTATGTGGCAATATTTAAAATTAGCTTTAGATTGAAAGAAGGCTTTAAAAGGTTAGGATTCTTATTGTTTTAATACATATATATATATTATATAAATTATTTTTATAAAATTTACTTATAATCTATATACAAAGTTTTGGATATAATTTTAATGCTTTAAAATTAGTGATACAATGAGTGACATGTTAAGGGACGTCTCAAATTTAGCAATGCCTTTAGAAACATGCTTGGTATGTTGCAATATCAGCGACGTAGTTAGTGACAAATTTTAGGATATCGCTAAAATTAACAACATTGTTAGAGACATGGTCTATATTGTCACAAATTTTCAAACAAAGTTAGTGACGTGTTGGAGATGTTGCAAAATTTGCGATGTAATTTACAAAACGATTTGTAACATTATGAAGCCAATGTCGCTAAAATGTCGCTAATTGAGTCGCAACTTAGTAACATAGAAAATAATGTCGCTAAACTTGTTGCCGATTTGCTAATTTCTTGTAGTGGAGTTTGACAACTTCAACAAATTGCCAAATGAATCTCTTGAGGGTGTCTACTATACGTTTTGCAATGTCATAGATGAACTGAGGAAGAACAATGTCAAGAAAACAGAGATTGAGTTGAACATCAAATTCATCAAAGCTCTTGGTCCAGAATGGGATGATTTTGGAACACAGATCAAGCAACACCAAAATCTGACCAAGTTCACCATTCATACTCTTTATGAATCTTTCAAACTCAATGAAAACCAAGTTCTAAGCAAAGCCTCATCAAGCAAGATGCCAGAAGTTGTATCTTCTAATCCTTTGGCATTGATTGTTGAGAGGAAGGTTTCTAAAGCTCTTAAGAAACAAATGGCAGTTGTTTTTTCATTTGATGAGGAGGGAGATGATATGCTGGCTACAAGAGATGGTGTCTCAGATGAACTATATCAAGCTCTTGCCGCGGTAACAAAGCATTTCAAGAAGAAATTTTACAAAGCAAGGCCAACAAATAACAATCTCCGCACTTCTTCTACAAGTGCATTTCCCAAGAAGGAACACTATCATCCTAAGAGCTATGAACAAGGTGAAGGAAGTGGATCAAAGCATGGTGAAAAGAAGGAAGGTTATGAGAAACAAGTTGTTGCGAAGGGTAAAGCATCAGACAAAAAGTGCTACAATTGTGGTATTCCTGGTCATTTTGCTATTGATTGCAAGCAACCTCGAAAGCGGAATTATGAGTATTACAAGCAAAAGATGTTGTTAGCCAAACAAGTGGAAGCAGGACATGCATTGCTTGCTGAAGATGATAAATGGCTATTGCTCTCAGATGATGAAGATGAAGATCTCTCTGCTAATGTTTGCTTTATGGCGAGGTTGGCCAAGAACAAAGTGTTTGAAGCAGAAAGCACTGATGATGAATACCTGGATGATGAGGTAAATCTTGACTCTACTTTTTCATTAATTAAAGATAAAGAGTCCTGTAGATTAGCTTTGTCGAACTTGACAATTCATATCAAATCTTTAGCCAACAAAAACAAAAAGTTGAAAAATAGTGTTTCATTTTCTAAAAGTGAATTTTCAAAACTTTTTGAAGAACATTCGAAATTACTTTTTGAACATGATATTATTAAACAAGACTTTCAAACATATAAAGACAAAGTGTTGGTTAAAGAATGTGAGTTGAATGTCTCTCCTGATTCTAAGTTATTACAAAGATGTCATAATCTTGAAAAGACCATTCATGATCTTGAAAAAGCCAATCAAGATCTTGAAACTCAAAAGACCAATGAATGGCTTCGGGCAAATGCTAGACAAATGGATGTTGATATTCTTAACAAAAAGCTCCAAGAAGCTAAACCAAACAATGTTGAACTCGAAAGAAAGATTTTCGACTTAAATCATACTTGTTTTCTAAAAGGCATTGAGATTGAAAATCTTGAAAAACAAGTTGAGGAATTTAAAAAGAATATACTTTTCTATCAAGAAAAGTTATATAAAGTTGAACAAAACCCTCTCTTGGATTTCATTGCCTATTTCAACAAGTCGAAAATTGACAAAACGGATCTTCTTCTCGGGTTGGGATTTGAGAATATCACTCCATTACAAAAAGCCAAAGAAAAAATTGAACCTTTGTATGATGAAAAATTCCTTCGACTTGGTATGATACAACAATTTATTCGTCCATTTTGGATGAGAATTTGAGACTGATGAAGTTGAGAGAATACCAAAAGATGAATTTCTGGTTAATTATGATGCAATAAATGTTTCGTACAAATCTACAGATTCTTCAATTTTCAAATTGGAAGAAATTGCATCAAATTTTCAAAACCAAGAATCTGTCGGTACTACACTTAAACCAACTAAAATGTATAAAAGGTGGAATCTCAACAAAAAGTTATTAATCACTTAAAGTCTCAAAGTCCGAATTCAGAGGATAAATTGATTGTTGTTGATACTAAGAAAGTTTGTGTGAATGTTTCTACTCAAACTGACCTAAGTTTTTTAGTAGACCATTCTACCCAGACTACTTGTGATTCATCTATCAATACCTTTACTCAGACCTTGAATGATTCTCTTGAATGTACTTGTCAAAATACTGCTACCTTTATAGCTGATGATTTTGTGCAATCTGATTTATCTGATGAAGAACTTGCGCATAGTTTAGTTTTGATATGGTACTTCTATAGGTTTTCCACATGCGATACTATTGATGAGTTAGTTGTTCACCCTAAGCTTAGTGCTAGTATAGGTGTTGATACTTCTACTCAATTTTATTGTGAGACCAAAGATGTGTCAGTTCAAGTTGACCTAATTTCTGAGACTACCCATGATGTGAAGTTGGACACCAAGATTCATGATTTTTCAAAACTTTCAAAAGAATTTAAAACTAATCAACCTCCAGTGAAGTTCTTCACAAAACATGATTTTGATAAATTCATGGAGGGGGAATATGTTTTTGATTCAGAAACTGAGAAAAAGATTGAATCTACCAAAATCAAAGTCGAAACAATTGAGGAATCTCAAAATACATTTTCCAAAGCTCCAACTTCATATTATTCAAAGAAACGAGTTAAGTCGAAACTCGTCAAGACTGAACCAAAGACCATTAAGTTAGAACCAAAGTGTCCTACCCCGGTTAAACATGTCAAAAAGGATCAAGCTGAGACCTCACCCAGATCAAAGTACATCAAAGTGAAACTTCCAAAAGACAATCCTAATGTTTCTTCATCTAACTCTCGATCTAGTTCTTTACCTAAGGTGTCTAAGTCTAGCTCAGTTTCGCTAACTAAGGATACATCTAATGGTGCAACTAGATATAGGGATAGATATGGATGGTTTTTGCATGATAAACCAAAGAAACAAGAAGTTTCCTCACCTCCAAAAGATCCTAAAAAGATGAAAGTGTTTAAAACCCCTCGTTCTAATCTTCTTAGTGTCAATTCAACAGGTGGAAAGAGCATAAATAGTGATACTAAATGGGTTGCTAAGTCATTAGAACCTAAGTTCACTAATAATCAAAAGGATGTTGAGAAAAAGAAGAAAAGACGAAGGAGAAAGGCTGGTAATAGGAAGAAGAGTGTTTCTTTTAATTCAAACAATTCATCTTTGTTAAACAATGTTAATTATGCCAAGGCAAGGCCTTGTGAGCTTGTAAACAATTTTAATTCCTGTAATCATGTGGTTGATGTGATTGCTTGTTGACATGTTACTGTTAATTCTTGTGTGTATGTTCGTACTTTTTATCCAAATGTGCTTATTGATGATGTGCTTGTTAATGCTTATGTTGATTCTAAAGCATGTTTGAATGCAGTTCCTAAGTTATATACCTTGCCTGTGTTGACTAACCATAAAGGACCCGTCTTCAAGTGGGTACCTAAAATTGGTTAAATTTCCTTGATTGCAGGAAATAACCATCTGTGTTTGGATACTCGATTCCGGGTGTTCAAAGCACATGACTGGAAATAAAGCTTTGCTCAAGAACTTTATCGAACGATTCATGGGAACGGTTCGATTTGGAAACAACAATTTCGCTCCTATCTTAGGTTATGGAGACATTGAACGCAATGGAATTGTCATCAAGAAAGTTCACTATGTTGAAGGGTTAAGTCTTAACTTGTTCAGTGCTGGACAATTCTGTGACAACAATCTTCAAGTTCTTTTTCGACAATCTCTTTGCAAAGTCCAAACTCTAGATGGAGTTGACATTCTTTGTGGTGACCGCGATGATAATCTTTTTACCGTAAATCTCGATGATAACCAACCAACCGATAATATTTGTCTCATTTCAAAGGCTACTTCAAAGAATTCTTGGTTACGGCATAGAAGGCTTTCTCATCTAAATTTCCAAACCATCAATATTTTGGTCAACAAGCATCTTGTTGAAGGCTTGCCTGACTATAACTATGAATGTGAGCATGTTTGTCCTTCTTGTATTGTTGGGAAGATTAAGCGAGCTTCTCAAAAACCAAAGAAATCTCCAAACTTTTTAGCACCTCTTCATTTGCTTCACATGAATCTTTGTGGGCCGATGAAAGTACAAAGCCGAAATGGGAAGAAATACATCTTGGTTATTGTTGATGATTATTCAAGATATACTTGGGTCAAGTTCCTTGCATCCAAAGATGAAACAACTCAAGTTTTGATCGATTTCATCACTTCTACCCAAGTAAATCTTCAACTTCCAGTTCATTACATCCATTCGGATAACGGTACTGAGTTCAAGAATGTCGTTTTTGATAAGTTTTGTGAATCCAAAGGCATTACTCACCAATTTTCAGCGGTTCGTACCCCACAACAAAACGGTGTCGCTGAAAAGAGAAATCGAACGCTAGTGGAAGCAGCAAAGACAATGCTTGCTTATTCCAAGTTGCCATCCAATATGTGGGCTGAAGCTGTTGACACTGCTTGTCACACTCAGAGTCGGTCCATCGTCAATCAGCGTTTTGAAAAGACTCCTTATGAGGTTGTTAACAAACACAAACCCAACATCAACTATTTTCATATATTTGGGTGTGTTTGTTATACTTTGAATGATCGGGAGAACCTTGGAAAATTCGAGAAGAAAGGTGATGAAGGTTACTTTGTTGGTTATTCCAAGACATCAATTGCCTACCGAATCTACAATCGCCGAACAAACACAATTCAAGGAACAATGAGTGTTTGGTTTGATGAGATGTCGGGCATGATCTTGGAGCAAGAAAGTTTGCTACCAACAAGTAATGATTCAAGTGCTTCAAGTACTTCTACAAGGACTTCTACCTTAGCATCTAAATTCAAGAAGTCTCCAACTCCAACAAGTGATGAATTAGATATTCTTTTTGAAGAATTCTACAATTCAAAGCCGATTCATGATAAAGAACCTCAAGTCATCATTGAACCAATTCAAACCAATGATCCAGTTCCTGACAACAATCATGAATCATCATCAAGTTCTTCTGAGCAAGGTGCTACATCTTCTAGTAGTAGTTCTTCATCCTCAAGTATGGAAATTAGTTCCGAATTCGAGAAAAGTTGAACCAATTGGCACAAAGTGGATTTTCAAAAACAAAAAGGATGAGAATGGAGAAAGGGTGGGCTATTGATAAAGAATCGATTCCAAACCACAAGTGAAAAGCCAAATAGAGAGTTTTGCGTGTGCCTGCGACCGAAGCCCCTATCGCCTGCTTGGAACTCCTGAATTCACTCTGGTAGTAAGGAATAAAGCTCGACTCGTTGCAAAGGGTTATTGCCAACAACCTGGTGTTGACTTCGACAAAACTTTTGCTCCAGTTGCAAGAATGGAGGCCATTCGAATTTTCTTAGCTTATGCCTCATTCCGAAACTTTGCTGTGTTTCAAATGGATGTGAAGACTGCTTTCTTGAATGGTGATCTCAAAGAAGAAGTTTACGTTGAACAACCGGAAGGTTTTGTTGATCCTCAAAGGCCAAACCATGTCTACAGGTTAGACAAGGCTCTCTACGGTCTTAAGCAAGCACCCCGTGCATGGTATGATTCCTTAACTACTTTCTTGCTAAGAGGTGGCTTTACCAAAGGCACAATTGACCCTACCCTGTTCATTCGCAAACAAGGTAAGCATGTTCTACTTGTTCAAATATATGTTGATGACATTATCTTTGGATCGACCAGTCAAACATTTTGCAGAAACTTTTCATCTCTTATGGTTAATCATTTTGAAATGAGCATGATTGGGGAAATGAACTACTTTTTGGGTCTTCAAATCAAACAATTACCAAATGGTATTTTTATATCACAAGGTAAATACATAAATGACATGTTGAAAAAGTTTGATATGACTTCATGTTCTTCAATCTCTACCCCAATGGCTGCTCGAAAAAACATAAATGCTGATAAAAAAGGGAAACCATTTGACCAAAAGTGATATCGAAGTATGATTGGTTCGTTGTTGTATCTAACAGCATCCCGCCCAGATATAATGTTTGCAACATGTATGTGTGCTAGGCATCAAGCTACTCCAACTGATTTACATTATCATGCTGTGAAACGAATCTTTCATTATCTGAAGGGTACACCCTATTTAGGTCTCTGGTATCCTAGGGATACTGGATTCAATCTAACTGCTTATTCAGATGCAGATCATGCAGGTTGTAAGCTTGATCGCAAGAGCACTTCCGGTACTTTACAATTTTTAGGTGATAAAATTGTGAGTTGGTCTTCCAAGAAACAGAATTGTGTGTCACTATCAACGGCTGAAGCTGAATATGTGGTTGCAGCTAGTTGTTGTGCTCAAGTTTTATGAATGAAGACTCAACTAACTGATTATGGTCTGAAATATGATCATATCCCTATCTATTGTGACTCTAAAAGTGCCATTGCTATTGCAGTCAACTCTAAACCACTCTCGATCAAAGCATATTGATGTTAGATATCATTTTCTCAAGGATCATATTGAGAAAGGTGACATCGAGCTCTACTTTGTGGGAACTGACTATCAACTTGCAGATTTGTTCACAAAACCATTGGATGAAAAGAGATTTAACTTTCTTATCTCTAAGCTTGGCATGCTAAATCTTGAACCTTAAATTATTTTGTTCTTGAAACATTCTAGAAAAACAAAATACAAAATTTGAAAAGACAAAATCAAATACAAAAATATAAATTTTGAAAATTACAAAAAGATTTTTTCTCAAAGTGGCTTACATATACTCTGTATGTAACCCGTTCTTAATTGTTTTATTTATTTCTTTCAAATTGGCTTATACATATTCTGTGTATAACCCATTCTTCAATGCATTATTTATCTTGTAATGTTGATTCATTTAAGATCCTGTTTCTATACATATAGATTGATATAAGAAAACAAGGAATCGAACGCCTTTGTGTACTTCCAAGTGGTCTTATATCAAGATGTATGTGTAATAGCAGTTGATTGCTTTCAAATCAAGTTTGCTTAAATGTTTTATTGCCTCCAACTTGTTGATGTAAGTTGCGACGGATCGAACGCCTTTGTGTACTCCCTAGCATTCTTACTATTAACATTGTTGTTGAAGCAAAACTTTGTAATTATAAATTGAAAAATCTTGTTCACAATAGACTCTCAAATTTTTCTGTAAATATCACAACAAAGATTTTACTCTTTTTGATTTCACAAAAACCAATTTTTGCTCTATCTTTCTATGGAAAACATTTTTGATCTATTCTTGCATAGCTTAAAGGGGGAGTTTGTGATTTCAAAAACTTTCAAAAACTTCAAATGTGTTTTAAACCTTTTCATACACATGTTTGATGTTTTTCCAATGATTTTCATTCATTTGAAGTTCGGTGATTAGTTTGCACATGAGCGATTCTTTCACTCCATGAACTTCATCATCGCCGATGAGTTCTAACCCCGGAGTATTCACTTCTTTCATTAGATTGTAAGGGTATTTTGAGTGATGATGGTTTCGTGCAAATAGGATGGAAGGAGTAAAGTCGAAAAGTGAGAGGTTAAGGTGATATATTGAGAGAAAAGGGTTAAAAGAAATGATACCCTTCCCTAAATTCTCAAATCGCCGGGTAAAACATGTTTCTATCGAATGTCATTTGTTGATATCTCAATATTGAATAAGTCTTCATGGACCCAGTGAAGTGATGCAGATCTTTACCTAACCACTCAAGTGTTTCTTAACAAATACTTGTTTCAATTCTCACAGAGATTTTCACATCTCTATTGACTCTTCATTTGGAAGATTTTGATATTGAACAAGGGCGACATTCTGCTCCAGTCCCCGACTTCATTTGATCACGTTGTGTCTAGAGCTATCTTGATTGGTCATTAATTTGATCATTATTCATTTCTTTAGGACACATTCGAGTCATATCTTTGTGATATTATTGCATATTTTTGTGATATAGCCGGAACATTTGTAGTTATATCTTATTTGATATTCCACGATGATCAAATGGAAATCCTACCAATGCTAACATCTTTTCCAACGTTGAAAGTAGGTCTCATAATTACATTTATGTGGTTATTAAGTTAACAAGAAGTCTAACTGTGACCTCGGATATTTCCTAAAAGTCTTTAAGGATAATAGATAGTAGTTATCGAACGATTCGGCTGTACTAACCATGATTTATATTCTTTGAAGCAATCTCGTGGTTGAAAAGCCGCAGACCGAACTATGTTAGAGCATTGCTTTGTGCATATCTCGATAATACATAGGAAATCCGAAAAATGTTATACATTTCTATCGGTCATTTCATTAATCCTTTTGATTTTTGAACATGTTAACGGATCATTCTTATCCGGTTTCATTTCTCATCTCACAAACACAAAAAACACCAACACCATGTTATAACGTTTATACCAACAACTTCAACTTTACATTTTAGTCACCTCTAGGATTCTTTGAGTTGGGCTAATGGTTTGGGTTGATGTTTTGATGGTCGATATTTCTCCATGTGCACAAAACCTAGTGTTAGTTCATGTTATTTCTTTTGATATTTTATCAATTAATGTTTGCATAATGACATTGGTTCCCAACTTTGTCATTATGAGGGGGAGAAAATATTATGATTGTTTAGGGAAGAAATAAGAATAATTGATAAGGATAGCAAGGAGAAAAGTTTGTGTTTGGTTGTTTCAAAAGGTTTATCTTTCAAAGATGATGAGAAGATCAAGTTATTCATGATGTCAAAGATTTTCACTCTATATTTCAGTCAATTGAGCTCACAATTTCACTAAATCTTAGTTGATTGAGATCTTGACTTGAAAAAAGAAGATCTGATTTGATTTCAAAGATAAGAATGAGAACGAAGAGGGAAGGATATTCTCTCAAGATGGAACAAATGTTCAAAAATGCTCCAAAATGTTTATACTCATGAATTGAGGGGGAGCATGATTACTTCATAAGAGACTTATTCAAACTTCATTCGAATGCTTGCTCTCTAAAGTGTTTAAGTCGATGTGACAAAAATCGAAGCTTAAAAAGTTAAAAGATTGGTTAGAAGATTCAAGACAAAGAAGTAAAGCTTCAAAAGAGTCTTCATCAACATACTTCATTAAAGATCTTCAAGTCATACAATAACATTTTTCAAGAAAGCATAAAGACTTGTTCGACTTCATTATCCTCTTTCAAGAAGCTCCAATGCATACATCAAGGGGGAGAGTACAAGTTCATGAAACTTCATTCCAAGAAGTTGAATTTTACTCAAGAATCAAAGATTGAAGAATCAAAGCCAAGTTCATACCTTCCGCATTTCAAAAGACAACTCTGATTCATGATTCAACAATCTTCAAAGATTCAAGACGCACATACTCTCTTTATTCTATGTTTTAAAAAAAAAGAACATTGAGAATTGCCTTATGATTTAACTTCAAGAAGTCTAAGACCAAGACTGAATCAAGTTCTCCAAAGACAAAAGAGAAAGCTTTGAAGACTTGTTTCAACATACCAATTGTCTTCACCACCGGGCTCATCAAATTCATTCCTACAAGACAACATAACACGTACTTCATTCATTACAATATATCACCAAGGGGGAGAGTGTTAGAAATCCAAAAATAGTGATAAATTGTAATTTAGATTAGTGGACTTACTTGTTGTTAAGTCATAGTTTAATGATCACTAAGGTTGAGGGACTAGATGTGATAATTAGCATAAGTATAAGTATAAAGTATAAATACCCTCACACCACAGAGATCATTAGCAAGAACAATAACATTCCTTTCATTCTTGTAACTTTTACACACACATTAATTCCAATCATCTACTTTCTCTCTAAAAACACACACTCCCACACCAAGAACACACACACATCAAATCCACCATTGATGATGTGAATTCAGTGAAGAAATCGTGTTATTTACAGTAAAGTCTCTTCCTTCGTCTGAGTCTACTTAGGCTTGTCAAGCTACGTCTTATGACCGTTCCAGATCTCAAACGCATTAACCACCTAAATATCCTACAAAACTCAAGAAAAAGATCAACACACCAATATAAAACTAAAAATGAAAAACTATATTAACTACTTAAACTAAAAAAATGAAAAACAAAAATATTTTTGGATTTTTAAATTTAAAGAAAAATGAAAATGCAAACTAATTAAGCTAACCCTAATTTTAATCTAATTTGACCTAATTTTCTATTTAACCTAATTTGACCTAAAATGAAATACTGAAAAGTAACTACTTCGTGCTGAAACACAAAGTAGGGTCGAACTACACTACTAAACCAAGAATGCGTTTCGTTCTCCCGCAGCGGCGCCAAAAGACTTGATGGTGGTGTTTTATTCTTGTCTTTAAATTTATGTTGTACAAGTAACTATCTAAACTAACACACACTTTAACGAGCAGAGAACCCGGTCAATGCAATATAACCTAGTGGTAAGTTACAGGATTGTTCGCAAGGACACGTTGCATTACCTAATCTAGTAGTACGTGTAATTCTAGTTTGTTTGGGGGTTTGTCACTAACTCCTAATAAACTAATACTTTTGACAGTAAAATAAACAAAATCTAACCACGCGCTTTGCAGCGAGAGGCTAATCTGAAAATAGTTTGGAAAAAGCAAATAGCAGTAATTAAATTAAAATACTTGTTTGGCATCTCCGATCTCATGGTACGACCAAATACTATCTTATTGGTTTGTTAGCCTGTTAGAAACTTAATCACGGTTTAGATTCTCGTTAGATTCACTTTACCTAGTTAGTAGTGTTGTCGTTAGACTCACACTACCCATTAAAACAAATTCTCGCTAGATTCATTGTTTTAAGCATTATGACCTAAAGTTTGTGTTACTAATTCATCTTTTGATTACCTGGCTCTTAAGCCATGACCAGATATAATTCCCTTCGGTGACCACAGTGCTCGTTTCCAAGTCAAAGGATCGCGTCTGGTATTGTTAAACTTCATGTTCAATTTATCCTAGTTACTATGGTTCTGGATCCCTCGGTTACAAGTGAATCACTTTTTACTTCTAGTTATAGACCGACTAGTTGTTTCCTGTCCTAGCATATTAGTCCTAGTGCATGATCATAGACAACCATTATAATTAAACTAATATGTTCAGATATAAAACCAATAGCAACATGAATTACTAATAAACATGGATCTACGATAAACAGTAAAGCATACTCCAACATAATCTAAACAAACACAATACAATAATAAACGTCTACATGATCACATTGATCCAAACAAGTATTCAGCTTACTAGCCTGGCATTATTAAAGGAATAACAAAGTCTGAGAAGATAAAAGACATAGTTCAATAACAAAGAGTAAATAAAGATGAAAGATCTAGACCAAGAGTGAAGATCGAAAGGTGTTTAGATGCTCCAAAACCTTCTTGGAATTTGCAATTTCGATCTAGGGTTATTCCTGGGCGGCTAGGGCTGCTGAATCAGATCTCTCTTAGGGTTTTGAGGGTTAGTTCGACTTAAATAGGTGTTAAAGTCGGTTTCAGATATGGGCCGACCAGCAGCGCTAGTGGGCTGACCAGCGACACTGGGCCTGGGCTTCCTTGGGCTAGCGGCACTGGTTGGTCGAGGAGCGACCGCTGGTGAACGAGTAGCGGCGCTGGTTGGCTGGGGAGCAGACGCTGGTGAGTACCAGCGGCGCTGGTAAGGGTAGCCAGCGGCCGCTGGTGGCTGCTGTCTTGCACATGTGTCTTCGTTTGGCTCCCAAACCACTTCCTTGTGTCTTGTAACTTCATAGGCTTCCTTCTTGAGTCACATGATGTCATTTACCCTCTCTCGCATCTTCCGGGAACCTGCATAATCACATCATTCATTAAGTACCAATAGTTCCGGAATAATAACTCATTTAAGCATAGAAATGAAGCCTTTCTTTAGGGGTTTTTATCACAAAATGGACGCTCATCAAGTACCAAGAGTCATAATTTTGTTCATATGGAATTGTCACTATATTTTATAAAGTGGTGTGATAGTCAACCAAACTACATATTGATCTAAATAAAAGGTAGTTTATAAGAGATTAACTTAACATTTGATATTTTCTTTTAGTGATTTAGTAAAATAAAATCTTATTACACCATATTTAAGTGATGTAGAATATAATCTAGAGTAGACAGTGACTTGGAAATTTGACGATTGCTACAAACACACTTGTATTATTGTTTAAGTTCGAAAATAACACTTCATATTCTAGTTTTAGTTTAGAATTGGGGTGTTACAACCAATTTACATTTTTAACCCAATTAAAAATATTTAATATTTTATTACATAATATCTATCTAATAACAAAATATAGCTAAAAGTTGTTATTAGCAATTGTAATCAGAGTATAATTACGATAATCATTGTTGTTATTAATTATTGGTATGAAGTTATATTTAGGATACAAATTCTTCTTAACCTACAAATATAATCACAACAGACAAAATTATTGCAAACCCCACGAACTAACTGTTACTTTTATTGTTTTTAACAATCATGACTAACGAAAATAAAATTAGTTTTTTTGCAAAACATCAATTAGAATTCGATCATTTATGTAATTAAAGTTAAAATATTATTTGTTTAGAATGGTTTGTATAAAGAAACCCTGCTCATCTAATCTTGATATGATTTAAATATAAGCTATAATTATTTTTTTTAATTTCATATACTAATTTTTATATTATTATATATAACAATTTAGGTAGAGATTTCTACATAACTTTTTTCCTTTTGTACCTTGCTACCACAAAACTTTAAGAATTTGTTTTTTTTTCCCACAAGATTAGTTTTCTTTACATTTGGCTCTTATATATAACAATTCAAGTTTCCTTTTATTACATAACTTTAATCACTTTTATTTTTGGCACGTAAGTTTTTACTTTTTGTCACAAACTTAGATTATTTAGATTTTTAGGTTTCTTAATTTTTGTCACATAACTTTAACTCTTTTAACTTTTGTCACATAACTTTAACTTCTTTTACTTTTAGCATGAAAGTTTGGTTTTATTTAGTTTTTAAACGTATGTTTTTCTAACTTTTGCCACGAAAGGTTTGTTTTATTTAGTTTTAAACTTTTATTTTTCTAATTCATGCCACGAAACTTCATTCTTTTTATTTTTTATCACAGAAACTTTTAAACTTTTTCTTTTTGTTACATAACTTTTATTTCTTTTATTTGTTGCACAAATTTTTTGTGTTATTTACTTTTTAAACTTTTATTTTTTAAACTTTTTTCACGAAAGTTTCATTTTCTTGCTTTTTACCTCCTAACTTACTTTTATAACTTTTGTCAACAATTTTTACTACATAATTTTCATTTCACAAAAGTTTCAATTTTTAACTTTTTACTTTTTAACTTTTGCCATGAAAATTTCATTTTATATCATTTTGTTTCACATGTATACATGTTTTATAACTTTTTTTTACATAATTTTCGTTTTACAAAAGTTTTAATTTAATTCACTTTTTATCATATAACTTTTTACGTTTAAAATTTCATTTTACTATCAATTTTATCACATGTATACATGTTGTAATGTGTCCCGGCAACGCCAGGAGGAAAAAAAAAAAACTAGTTAATAATAATATTATAAAACGCGTGTACTTCGAATATCTATATAGATCGATGAATTGAAGTTAAATTAAATTCGATTTAATTCCGTCTTAGTCTCAACAGTTTCTTGTCATCAGGTAAAGAACCCTAATTTCAAACTCTGTTATTATGTATTTGATAATAATCAATCCAATTAAATGATGATTTTATTATGTTATATATACTCCGTACTATGTAAACTTCCCCCTGATCTTGTATTCTTTTATTATTTATTTTACTGCTTTCCAGTTAATTTTAATCTTTTACTTTGTCTTAAGATACTTTATTTGATGATTAGTAGCAGTTTCAAGCCTTTCAATTTTGTATTAGTTTGTTCTATATTATTTATTTATTTTTACTAAATTTGTGAGATTTTGAACTGCTAAACTGTTCAAATTCGTTTTTTATTGCCCAGTTAACTCCTATGACTTTGTAAACCCCCGAAAATCGACTCGAAAGTGTTAATATAATCATTCTTTTATGGCTCTAGTAACAAATAGATACTTATAGTGATGAAATGGACAAGTATGAGAACCAAATAGAAGATTAAGCTTTGAGCCATTATTGGTAAAAGGTTGCAGAAAAATATATACTTATGAGCATGAAAAAGAAAGAAATACAAAAATCTTGGAGTGGCTAAATCGGCAAATTTGTTTGTGTATACACTTTTGAAAACGAAAGATGGAAAATCTTCGTCTATGTTTTTGTGTTTATCATATACTAATGTTTACCAAAATTCTTGATGACTGGATTGCTTGCACTGAAACTAACACGACTTTTTCTTTTTTACTTAGTTGCAGGTTTAAGGCTTGAAGTGTTGGTTTTGTATTAAAATGGAACATAACAAACGGTATAACAGTAGACATGACATGAGAAAAAGGCTACAGAAAGCAGAAAAGGTCATATTACATGATTTTGCAACATCTTAATGCTCGATTATACTAATTTATTATTTGTACGCTTGTGATGTTGTTGAAACCGAGAGATTCTAAATGGTTATTAGTTTGAATTAAGCCATGTAAAAAATTATGATTATGTGAAACAACTTATTTTACCACCTAAAATTTAATATATAAGCAACAACACTTTTATTTTTCTGTATACTCAAATTTTGCTTTAATGCAAAAGAAGTAAGTGGATAAGCTGTTGATGTGTTTTATTTGTTTATGGGCAAGTTGTACAGGCAGACGAGGCTTCTGTTCTTGAGGAATTTGCAGAGGAATTTCGCCTACCCATCCATCATAGACCGACGGAGAACGTGAATCTTGATAATGTTGAACAAGCATCTTTAGATACTCAATTAACATCTACGAATGTTGGTTTTCGACTTCTTCAAAAGATGGGTTGGAAAGGGAAAGGTCTTGGAAAGAATGAACAAGGTATGCAGAAAATTTTATTGTCAAGATGATTGGATTTTGTGTTTTTGCTCTTTTATTTTTATAATTATCTAGTGTTTGGTCTTCGACCTGGACCATAGTCTCTTATCTGCTGGCTTTTCATTATTTTTTTACTGTTGTCAGTTTGGTCTTGCTTTATGCTTGGTTAGCTGTATTCCTGTATAATTGTGAGTTCTTAGTAGTCGGTAGTAGTAGATGGTTCTCGGGGTAGTCTCATGGCATATGTTATTCACTTATAGTCTTGATTCCTATTTTTTTGCCTACTCGAGTCTTGACAAGCCACAGTGATGGTTGTATGTCCTTTGGTCGATTTGTGATACGGTGCTAACTGCTAAATGGAGGTCGATATGTATTGTTTCTCAGGTGGATTAGTCATTAGTAAGACTTTTATGTGCATGGACTAGGCCGCCTCTTGTCTGATGGGGTGCCTTGATCATTTATAAGATGATGCTGTGAGTTTGAGTTTCTGTAGGATATGTAGAGTTTTAGCTTAGCTGTTTTACACGATGGAAGTCCAGGTTATGGTCGATATTTAGATGGGAAAACTCGATTGCTCTAGTTGACGAGGATAAGATATAGCTTGGCGGTGAAAGATTTTGTTAATGGCTGTTTCATGGAGTTGTTCTGGAAGGATTTTATTATAGTTCACGTCATTAGATTTTCTCGTCATGAGAGGGTGGTTGCTACGTCTTTCATAGGTTGACGTAAGTTTTTGTTCTTATTACTAGCATCAGAAGGTCTTTTATGAAAGATTTTAAGGTCCTGGCTTTGTGCCTATTGCATCTGATTGAAGGGTTGCACCTTATTGTGTGGCCGAGGTTATGTTTTTGGATTCGAGTGAGTAGTGGTTAGATTTTTGTGTCACTTTGCTGCTTGTTTAATTAGAAATCTGTTATAACTATACAATCTCCAGTGTTGTACCTGTATGTATTTCAGAGGCCCATCCACTAGTGACTGGTGTGGAGAGGAAAAAAATGGTCCCTTTATGTGTTACATTTATACACTTTCCTAGATGGAGTAGGAATGAACTCCTCCTGTTTGACCAAATCCTTAAAATGCAGTTCGAGTGTCATTTGAGTTTAGCGAGAACTTAATTAGGTTAAGCAAGATTAGGTTGGGTATTAAGAAATAAATAGAAAATAAGCAATAAGAACACATTTTTTGAAAACTAAATTCTCTGCCTCTCGCCTTTTCTCCTCATCTCAACATATGCTCCCTCCTTATGTTTTTAATCCATTTGGACTTGTCCAGAAGTTTTCTGGAGGAAAATATTCTGGGCTGAAATACTTTGAACTATTATATTCATGATGGGATGTCCACTAAGCATGTTCTTTTGCTTTTTCTTTGCATTGATCTTGTCATTTTTCTTCATATAGGTTTGATGTAGACTTCCGCATAAGTGCATAACTAGTTCTTTTTGACTCCCCATGATTGTTAAATAGTTTTTGGACCAAAAAGGTTATGCGCATTTCAGTTACACAGGTTTTAGGGGTACTTGAGAATAGTGCAGCGTTGCTTATACATGTATATAATGCTGTAAGAGATAGCCACAGCAGCTCTTTAGGTACAGGTGGGTGCCTAAACAATATCGCTATTTGTTCTATGCTTCTATTTACTAAATGAAAGGCTTATAAAGGGGAAATATTGAAATTACAGTGACTTTGTGGATAAAGTAGTACACCTATGACTTTTTGAGTTTAGTGTTTCTGTATGGATTAAGTTAAAAATAAGTACCTTTAGACATTTTCTTATTAAGTCAATTAAGTATAAAACAAACACAACCTAAATGATTCAAGGGTAAGTGATGAATTAAGTTTCTGCATACTAATCAGTCATTACAAACCATGCATCCAAGCAAGAGTAGGTGGTCCAGTCCTCCAGTTGAATGAATCAAATTAATGACCCTTATAAGATATATTGCTGCACAACATTTTTACCCTATCCAAGTTCAGTACAACATAAGAGCTAGTTATTGTTTATATTATCGGGACCTTCACATCCGAACATCTTGATCAAGACCAATACCTTTTACATGCTTAAATTAGATGTTTACTCATAATGAATACAAACCTAGCCATAGAAATAGTGCAATGTCAATATACATATATATATATATATAAAGGGTAAATGGGTGGGAACCCTCTGGTCCCATGTACTGTTTTTGGTTCTCATATATATATATATAAAGGATAAAGGGTAAATGGGTGGGAACCCTCTGGTCCCATGTACTGTTTTTGGTTCTCATATATATATATATATAAAGGGTAAATGGGTGGGAACCCTCTGGTCCCATGTCCCATGTACTGTTTTTGGTTTTCACACTGCATGGAACTCATGCTGGTAAGTCACCATACTCACACATGAGATGACAAGATATAGTTTCTCCACTTGCCTTTGACAAGTTTTGAACCTGTGACCTCTAGCTTTCGTCTGTGGGCCCATGTGGTCACATGATGGTGGTACCACTGGGTATATGAATATAAATAGATGGCTTAAACATATGCTTTGATTTTGGTAAGCACTTGAATCTCCTCGGCTGCATCCTTTAGTTGATGTTTTCAGAGCAATGCTTTTATCATCTTCTTTTTATATATGGTGCATAGTTTTATTTTTTCTTGATCTCTTCTGTTGTGAATTCCTTCATGATTTTTCCTATTTTTTACTTTTTATTGTCTTTCATTCTATGGTCTTGATGAAGCTTTATCCTCACATCCTCTGGTCAAATGGTTAGCAGATATTGTCAGTTTTAGGTTTAAGCCCAATTTGTTATTTTGATTGCATAACTGATTTTTTTTCCTGGTGCAAGATTGTTAAATTGGTACTACAATTTATGGCTTTATTCATTTGCAAAGCTCATTTCCTTCGCCGCTTATCTTTTTTTGTCACGAGGTTTCTTTTTTGGTTCAATGTTTATATCGTTGTAATCAAGTTCATCTAGCTTTGATCTTTGATCAGATCGTATGGATATGTGCTTTTCATTTGCTTATTTTATCGCCTTACATAGTTGTGATAGAGCTTTATCAAGTCTAGAAAATACAAGTACAATTATATTGGGCATATTAGGTCTAGGAAATGTAACTATTTGTACATAAAAATACTGCATTTAGCCTTTTACACACATTGATATATTTATGCACATCTGATTTTCTACACTAGAAAAGGCTCTCAAAATTATACTTGTTGCTGTCGCGTTGTGTTAGGAATAACTGAACCCATCAAGTCTGGAATAAGAGATTCAAAACTAGGTGTTGGGAAACAAGAGCAAGATGATTTCTTTACAGCAGAAGAGAATATACAAAGAAAGAAACTTGACATTGAACTTGAGGAGACCGAAGAAATTGCAAAGAAACGAGAGGTATTTCTGTTATTTCTCAACTTAAATGTAAAAAATAAATACATGCAACCTTAGATAGTAATTTGAGGTTGATGACATTCTCTAAAACCTACATTTAATAGCAGAAGGCAGCATATAGCATATATGCATGTCTTTTGATGGGGAATGCCCTTTCATATGGAAACACCATCTTCTGGAGACAGTTTTTATTACCTGGTGGCTTCTTCTGCCCCCTTCCTGCACATTATGCAAATCCAGGTTATAGCAGATCGAGAGCAGAAAATTCAAACTGAGGTCAAGGAAATACGGAAAGTCTTCTATTGTGAGCTTTGCAACAAGCAGTACAAATTAGCAGTTGAATTTGAAGGTCACCTGAGCTCGTATGATCACAATCATAGAAAGGTAATTATCCTTTAATCTTCTTGGAGTTTTAATTGCGTTATAAGTGCTCTGCTCCTAGTTACCCAAGAATGTCACTGTTTTATTTCGTATGGGTTTTATGAGATAATAAGTATTAGAAGGGGAAAGGGCTAGTTGTTGAACGTTCACAAGTCACCCAAATTATACGTTCAATACATTAAACCTCCAAAAGCATTTTAATCAAAAGTTTGGATTACTGTTGAATTATTATCATCTCAACCTTACTTGAGGCTAACTGCTTATGAAAAGTTTGAATTTCTTCAGACAAAGAGTATGTCTGGTTGGCCAAATTACTTGGCCTATCTAATACTGCTGAAAAAATAATTGTTTGACCCAGTCCCTTTACATAATCTTACATAATCTGCCAAGTCAGCCCATATCGCCATATCTGGTAAAGTTCATGCATCTATAGTTTGTGTTGTAAACATGGTTTTGCTTATGTAGCGTTTTAAAGAAATGAGAGAAATGCATGGAAGTAGCAGTCGTGATGATAGACAAAAACGTGAACAACTACGTCAGGAGAAGGAGATGGCCAAGTTTGCTCAGATGTATGTTTGGCACATATTGTCCCATTAGTTTTTCTTTTTGGTAGTCTCCAATGTCCTCCTGTCACTAATATAATACGATTTGATATTTTGTGTATTATCATTTAGGGCTGATGCCCATAAGCAGCAACAGCAGCAGCAACAGCTACAACAACAGCAAGAGGACTCAGAGAAAAGTAATCATCCTTTGAAAAATACGACTATTGTTGCAGATCAGGATCAGAGGAAGGCTTTGAAGTTTGGGTTCTCATCAAAAGTCGGTGCATCTAAGGTAATGGGTCAAATTTGAGTGTTTATCTATGCTAAAGAATATATGCTTTGTGTGACTTTCTATCCTTTCAGCTTTTGATTATTTTATTTTTACCAATTGACCTGTTTCAGATAATACCCAACCCTAACTGATCACTTTTAACTAAATCAGTTAAAATGACCAATGACCATCTCTCCCCCTTTCTCTCTCTATCTATATATATATTAAACCAATAGGAATTCTAGCTTTTTAAGCCATCTTTCTCAACTCAAAGCTATCCTTAAATATTGCCACATAGGATTTATCTTATGTGGCATCTTTATATTTATTTGACAATATATATACCAAAAAAAAGTTTTTAAAAAGTTAAACATAATATAATAATGAAATCAAATCTTAAACATATTCTAAAATTTTAGTAAATATTTTATTATGTACGTGACATTGAATTTTTAAAATTAATAAAATTGATTTTTTTCCTAAAAAAGCATTAGTTTTGGTATAATATATTATTCAGTTTTATATATCCTCATTTGAAATCAAAGTTTATGATCGACACTATCAAATTGATACATAAATTTTTTTAAATGGTTTCCCATTTATTTTATTAATCTTTTTCCTCTTTATAAATATGCAAGTTATATGTAGCTTTATTTATTTGCTTTTATTAAGTTATGTATGTTTTGCAGCATCTTATTTTCTTTCTTCTGTTTTTATGTAAACATTTTGAATATATTCAAGTGTAAACATCATTTTTTTTCTACCTCCATATTTATCTTTAAAAGCATTTTGATAATGATATATTATATGCATCTTTAACATTGCTTCATTTATATCATATGCTTACGAATTAAATAAGAACAATCACATTGAACTAATTAAACAAAATATTTGATATTGTGTATGTCTACATCAAAACATTTAAATCAACACTAATTGAACAATAACTTATAATAATACACGCATCACGCGGGGTAAAAGACCTAGTATATATATATATACACAGACACACACCTTCTGTAAATAGGTTGAATTGCATTTGGAAATGGTGCCCTTGAATTTATAGTTGTACTAGATTTAGAATAGTTCTCTAAAAAAGGTGCCATGGCTTCATTAGTGCTCTTTAACGGGCTAATTTGGCATCTGTGAAATACTCAACGACTACAGTTGTAGCTCTGTTTTCTAATTTAATTGAGTGGCTCACCATTATCTTTGGTTTATTCAGAATACAGGAAAAAGTGCTGCAAAGAAGCCGAAAGTCCCTATTGCATCAGTTTTTGGCAATGATAGCGATGAAGAGTAGTGGATGAAGAGTAGTGGTTTCCCTGCTATGTAATTTGCGAATCTGGAGTGCTGTCATTTGCGAACATGTGTTGTATTTGTAAACTTATGATCATCTCTTTTAGCATGGAGTCCATACTCATACTTGCTAGCTGTGTTCTTCTCAATACAACTGAATTATCTGCATGTTCTCATATCATCCAATTCCTCTCAATCCTAGAAGAATGTAACACATAACTCGTGTTCCCTCCCTTTCTTTCACACCACTCTTCCCCTACATTACCAGTGTCGGTGTCTGTAGGAACCATGGGAATTTAACCAAAAAACAGTTTGAAAGAACCAACCTATATACATGATCTAGCTGCCTCATCAATCATCATTTAAAATATACACGTAATGAAGTGAGGTTTTCATATGTGAATCATCATCGAGTTAATAAGGTTTCTATATGTTTTTATTTATTTTATATTTAAAAACTTCAAATCTACCAATATATATATAACAAGGTCTTAAATTATTTTATGTAGAAACAAAGACTTTTAGATGAGTTCAAACTTTTAATCACAACCCTTAAATTGTTATTTCCAATTTTATAATTTAAAAAACACAACATTAGTTCTTCCATTTTATATAATTAATCAAATATAACAATATAATTTGGAAATAGTTTTAAAAAAGTTTAATTCTTTCGTAAGATTCAATGTATGGATTATATGTGTTATTACATATTTAGATTTTGGGTTAGCTTGGACTTGATCAAATTCAAAAAGTCTATAAAGAGACCACCAAAAACAAAGAAAAATTAAGAGTTTTAATTTTTGTTACCATTAGACAACAATTGAATTAATTACATTCACAGTTGATGATCATAAATAAATAAATGAATATAAATGAAGTAAATATTTTATTTAATTTTTTTTAATTAATATGAAAAATAATCGATTATATCCTTTTTTATTTAAACAGTATTTTATCTTATTCCTACTCCTAAATTATACGTATGCCTAGAAACCAGGACTCTCAAAAAACTCCTATCCAACACCACAAAATTGAAAAGTGGAGCTCGAACCCAGATGGATCTTCCGAAGGTCCAAGACCTTACCAATGGACCACCAACCCCATTGGTCGACTGTATCCTAACTCTTTAATTTTAGTTTCATATTTACTATTGATTTATGATAGTTACTTTTTAGTTTTTCATCACCCTAATCGGTTTTATATATTAATGTTCATCTTTACAAGTATGTTGTTATCTCCGTATCAAATTATAATGTATTGAGCACCAAATTACGTGCATATATCTATATATTTTTTGGTTTTAAAATTTTAATTAAGCGTATTACTAACTATTAATATTAATATTACTAAATAGTAAAATGACAAGAAATATTACATTGATCACCGAAATACATAAGATTTTAATCACATTTGCATATGAATGAAGGTGCACGAATATTAAATGTAACAAACTTTAAATTATAATGTAATTATAAATATTTATAAAAAATATAAAATCTCAAGCAATAACTTTTATGTTATGTGTCAAATTTTGTCATTGTTTTGACGTAATGAAAGATTATAACTATTTTTTGTTATATTTCAATGTTATATGGTATTGAAAATGATAAATGCTATATAAATTATTACATATATATATATTTTTTTTAGGCACTCCAATAGAAACACACATATATACATCTATTAACATAAAGAAGAAGATAATTTGAGTAATTTTATTTTCAAAGGGATGCGAAAACAATTACGAGCCACCTTCTTCTTCTTCCTCATCATCTTCTACTTCTTTCGTCCACACCACCAGCACCATCATTCTACTGCCTCTCCCACCGCCACCACTACCGGCCTTCTTCTCTGCCACACTCACCACCACCATAACGAAGGAAGTACTGTATCCAATCTCCACTACCTTTGGATCGTCGTACATCAAATGCAAACCATTTTCAAATACGTTCAACTTTCAACCTTTTCATATATTTCCTTGAACGGCCAACGCCTGTTCGGTTAAGGGCTACACCCGTACCATATCCGTATGTAAGTAGCCGATAGAAAAAATATTTAAAAAAATTGTTTTAATTTTAATAGGTCTTTAATAAAAAATATATAATTTCAAAAAATAAAAATCATACCAGAATGGAAAGAAAGAAAGGAGAAACCGTGTGTTTCACATTTCCCTTGCGTCCTTTTGAACTAATTTCTCTTAAATAACTCATCTTTATATATACTGTAATTTAAATTTAAAAACCTGATCAGTTTTTTTGTATTATAATGGAGATATTGATTTTTAAAAAACTTTTATTATTACACTAAATAAACAAATTTAATTTATATCGTCATTATACAAAGACTTAACAAACAATATACAAATTATATAGGATAAAACCAGATTCAAAGAATAGTATCATCGGTTTTAGGCATTAGTATTTATATTTAACTTTACACAATCATTATACAAAAATATAACATACATATACTAATACCATTCTCAAATTGTTTAATCTATAAATATTAATTATATTATTATAATAATTTAATAAATTTATCTCACGTATTACGTGGGAAAATAATCTAGTTATTAATATAACAACAAAATATTCTAAGTTCTATATTTGACACATGAAGTATGTCAAATATTATCTCCACAAATAATAAAAATAGTTGTACAATATATATAGTCAATCCGTACATCGTACAAGTATTAAGACTAGTTTAAAATATACACGTATTGAAGTGAGGTAAGGATCCAGAATGAAGTTCTACTAAACACATAAGTTGTGGAACGAATGAAGTTCTATTTTTTTTTTTTTTGGAACAACCAACTTTCATTACAGAATAAAAAACTTCGACAAGACGTCAAAGATTACAAAAGGTCATTACATACAAAAGACATTATAGAAGAAAAGACGGGCTCATCGCCCATAAATGCCAGGGAGTAGAAATCACCCTAGACCGGACTGATATCCATGAAAAAGAAACTGAAACTATGGTTTGGAACACCTCTTTACTAGACTCGGAGCTACCTTTGAAGACGATTTTATTCCTTTGTTTCCATACCACCCACCATGAAATGAAGCTGATAGCTTCAAGGATTCTTTTGTACCTCTTTGGAAGATGACATTCATGAATCCACTCTGACGGTTTCCAATGGTGTGATGCAAGGGATGTCCAAACGAAGCCAAGCTCTAAGGTGTGAATTAAGCTGAGTAAAAACACTACATGTCCAGAAGATGTGATCAGATGATTCAGCATGAGCCTTACAAAGGGGATACAAGATGGATGGGATCTCCAACCCCCGTTTACTTAAGTTGAAGAGAGTCGGTAACCTGTCTTTCATAAGACGCCAAACAAAGATATTAACTTTTTTGGGACCAAAAGTTCCAGATTGTTTTCTTATCTACTGGGAGAATTGCTCTATCGATAAAACAACGAATGCTTTTAACAGAGAATGTTGACTTGCCTTGAAGCACCAAGTCCATTGATCATCCACATCTGCTAGCCGTACATCTTGAAGAAGAGATGACAGCTCAGAAAATTGTTGTATGCTGCCAGTAGAACGAATGAAGTTCTATTATACACATAAGTTGTATGTTGCTAGTTGCATATATAGTATGGATGGGTTATTTGGACTTATGTTAGATATTTGAGTGTTTTTCGTTCTTACTTTAAAAAGTGCATTGTTATAAACTAGTTGAATTTTCCCAGCGTTGCCCGGGACCAAAGTTTTTACGCGTTTCTCGTAAGTTTTGTGCACGTCATAAAGACTCATATCAAAGTGCATGCATAACACTTTATATACCCTTAACTTCTTTGTTTTATCTATTCTTCTACATTATTATATAAAAATTATAACCTTATGTTAAAAGTCAAGAAAAATTAGACATACATATGAAGCAAACTACTCTTAATGAATTGAATCACCATTCATTGTAGTCATCACACTGCTGTCATCGTTGTCGCATTGCGCGGGTACGATGCTAATATTTATTTTATATTGATATCACTATTTCATATTATCTAATTAATTTATTTCGTTTTATTTTATTACAACTTTCAATTATTTGAAACTTGTTAAAAATTCATATGCAACTTCTTTAGTTTACTTAAATGAGCTCTCTTTTATGTTTTTGCAAGTTTTTTATTTCCCACTAAAAAGTAGTTTTCAATGTAATAAAAGTTGTCAAAATGTTAATAATGAAAATTAAGTATTTGTTTTTACTCCACGTGGAGTAATATTCCTCCCCACCTTACACCTAGCTACATCAACATGTAAAACCACTGACTTTATCTGGGGGTTGGTTTATCATTTTTATAAAATCACTGTATATGTTCTTTCTTCATCCCTACCTACACAAACAATATTGGATAAAAAGGATGGGTTTTAAAGATGTAATCCAACATCACGTTTAAATTCATTTTTGTATCTAGACTCTAAAAACCATCGGATCCAAATTCACCACTTATATACAAACAATATATGAAACCCCTACAAAACCAAGAGCATGAAAAGTCTAAAAACTATCTATCTACACTTGAATGTTCAGCCCAAGAGTGACCTCGACTCACCAAAAAATCCAACAGTGACGTTGATGAATTAAGGAGGACAACGTTACGGTGGCAAGTAGAGAAGGGACGGCGGTGGCAGTGATGGGAGGAGGGACGACGGCGACGATTTCAAATCATCAATCAAGAGCATGGATTTATATATATACATACATATATATTAGATATATAGAAATTTAGAGCTAGAAAATTAGTGAGAAAAGATAGAACTACATATCTAGAATGCTTTTACTTTTGAGTGACTATCGAAAAGATGAAAGATTATGGAGAGCAGTCCAAAAAAAACTTCCCGATAGTATTTATGACAACGGAAACGCAACGTCACAACCGGTATGATGTTGTTGTGTTTTATGTTGTTGCTTTGTACTAGAAATTTGTTATCTTATCACTTTGATTAAACAACATCATCTTAATTAACATTTTTTTTTAGGTTTGATTAAACAAAAAGTCTTCTGCCACCTTAGCTGTTGTTTTCCAACACCTGTGTTCCGGCCGAAACGTTGTTTATCCTGTTCAAGTGTTCAACCACTACTCATGACAATTTTGTTGTTCTTGATGATGAGTTGAAAAATAAAGTAGTACTTTATGTTTATACATTTGTACAGAGATTTGGCATGTACCAGAAAAGTTGTACCAATACTATGATTTAGAAGTTGTGATCCATGCAGTATAAGTTGTACCTTGTACCAACTAAGCTAACTAAGCCGACAATCACGCCAACCAAGCTGCACTGTAGTAGTTGTAATTCGGATTGTTATATATATATAATGTAACACTAGAGTATCTTTATTTATTGTGTTCCTACGCCTTAAGGCTTATATGCTTGAGGATTTTCTGCGACGAAGGATTCTGACATTATCGAAATACAAAGCGTAATCTCATTGGGATAGGAATCATCATCATCTTCATTCATGATGATATAACATCCCATAAATCTAAGGATTAGAATGAACTAATCCATTAAGTAAACCCCGACACATAAACCGGAACGTAAAGGCCAATGGGCCTCTAGCAATTATCCGTAGCCAACCCACAAAGGCTACGGACAACACCACTCAGAAAAAATAGAGCCTGAGGCAAAAAGAAAAAATAGGCCTCTAAATAAATGCACAAAGTATTATATCTTTAATTTTCGCGGTAAGAAATTTTATATCAACGGTTATTATAATATGAAAATAGAAGAGAAGAAGAATTAGGAGAGAAGAAGAGGTAAAAATATAATTAATAAGAGATTACAATATGCCTTATATTTATAGGCAACATATAGAACATTTTAGAGATTTTACAATAGATATAATATGGAAGGTGAATATCCACCATAATATAAAATCATAATACTTCCCCTTGGATATTTACGCTTTATTATACGTAAATATGGTGTTTGCTACCTCATTAAAAACCTTACCAAAAAAAACTCAGTGGGATAAAAAACTCGCTGAAGATAAAAAACCTCATTTGAATATCCGTCTTCAAAATATCCAATGTCAATCTTGCATAGAAATGACTCAATAATCTGCCAAAGTTGCTCGATCAGGTTTGATGAAGATTGATTGTGTCACTGTCTTGTTGGTCATATGTTGAGATTGAATCTATCATTGTTTGAGTTTGGTCTATATACACCATATTATCTTCTAATGATACTATTGAATATTTCTTCCCAATATCACGAACACATTCTTCTTGGGCATTTTCATCATTGATATTTGACCATGATTATCTTAATAGCTTGATGATGTAGTTGTTGATGATTGCTAAACCGCCATAAAATTTGTAGCGTCATTATTTGTGAAAATAACTTAAATTGTTTGTGACTATCCTTTGAGTGGATCAAGCAAATATATTCAACCATCTTTGACATTGAACTCTTTTGATATCATGTACCGAAATATGTCGTGAGTTTCTTCCAATGCTAGCGTGTAGATTTGAAGCCTTGTATTGATTAGTACTTTATGAGTACATAATAAGATACATCAAAATCTCATTTGCGGCTCAAGACCAATACAAGCTTAATGAGTAAGCTTTGTCAATATTGAATCGCTTTGATCCTTAGTCAATATAGTTTCGTAAGTAGACAAAAGTCTCATTCAATAAATGCTCGATTTTCAAGATAACACAACACTAAGTTGTATTATATCAATCTTTTCATGAGATTCCCTTATATGAATTTGGATCATCCATTCTTTAATAATCTATGAATCTCCCCCTTGGATGTCCAATTTGCAAAATTATGCCTCGTTAAAACATAATGATATCAATATGTAATTGATGATATTGCATGCGGGCAATTTTGCCATACACATATGACATAATAATCTCAAAACCATTAATAAGAACCATTCAATTATATGTTCATCAACAAAAATATGATTCATGCGCCAAACATTTTATATCTATGTAAAACTTTAAGCCATTTTTGGGCTCTAATGATAGCAAGGAGATACAAATAGCTAATTGTATATCGTGGTATTCAAATCTACCGATAATATGATCAACCATCGGAGAAAATACATTAGGTCTTTGCGAAAATCTATTGTAGCATAATTTACGCCATATACGTCAATATATCAATTTCTCATTTCGCTTTAGCACAAGGATCGATTTATATAAAGTATGCTAAATATTCTTATGCATGGATTTCATGTCCATAAATTCGTGCACGATAAGAGGCTTTAAATATTCGGTAGCATTACTTATCTTGCTATTTTAGCCATCGCATCTCAGTTTTTGCACCTCATAACATATATGCTCTTAAGAATTGCACGCATAGTATTTAGCGCGTCATAGTATACATATTTGTTGTCGACGTCAATCTTATTTTGATTCCACGCTTTTGATTCAATTCAATGCTTGACATGATACATGTTTGTAAGAGATCTCTTCATTATTCAAATACTATCGGTTTTTCATGAACCATCATGTCTATTGTCTCTTTAAAACACATGTCTGGGTTTTCTTTACCTCGATATGACAATCACATTTATTGCTCCTTTCTATTTTTGAGACTTTTTATTTGGAATTGATATCCTTTTGTGCGCGTGCCATAGACTCATATAAGTCATCATTTTGAGATACGATCAATTTGGAGCATTGAAATCAGTGTATATGGCTTTATTTGACTTTGTGAGCGTGTAAGTCAATTGCCAAACTCAAGTGATTTAATCACCATATGTACCTTATGTTCATGTTAGTAAGCTCACACAATAATCATTATAAATTGTTTGATCTCTCCCCCTGAATATATTCCTCTTTTGGAATACAGCTTTTTGCGTAGTAATATGATACATATCATATCCAAGATAACGGGCAGGAACTATTTTATTTTGGAATACAGCTTTTTGCGTAGTAACATGATGCAAGAACATATTGTATAATTACTTTGCCCAAACATATAACTCAGAGTTTTGCTCTCATAATCATTTAACTTGCAATAAACGCTTAATAAGCGCTTTAAGATTCACCACCGTTTACGAATACTCGCAATCTTATTAGCTAAGCCACTTTTGACGCAAACTTCATGTTGTGCTATTCATGATATATAACCATTTAGACGATGCATCGCTTTTGAATAACTAAATGGTATATTAGATGTATAGGTCACATACATTCTCTTGTATCTTTAGATATATAAGGGAATCCATCCCCACTTGGCTAGCAATTGGTTAATAATTGATATTTTCTGAGAGTTTATGAACTCATTACTTTGAATAATCTACGGATTTTCCTTTGGATCATAATGACTCGAGATGGTCTAACCAGTCTAACCAGTCATGCCAAACAATAATAACAAAATCATGGTTCATAAACTTTTGGTTACTACCATATGTGATTCAAGTGTATTTTGCATATAGTTCATAGATAACGATGATACCAAACTGTATCATTTACTCTTTAATGTTCTTTTTGATCAAATTATATTAGATATCGAAGTAGCTCTTTAAAAACCAACAATATGTCAACAATATGACAATCTTTAATACATATATAAATGTCTTTGAAGTGAAATAACGACATATTGTATATAGTCGTATTTCTTTAATCACTAATAATTTGTTCACTCATTGTGACAACTTGTGTTCATAATAGAAACACTATGATTAGTAAACTATCATGTTCATTTGATCATATAGAAGTCGATCATTGTTAGTGTCATCTCGTGTTCTTCAAAAGAAACACCTTGATATTTGAATTTTCATGACCATGACACATATTGAGCATTCCGATCGCATGTAATTGCATTCCCTTTAGTGAATGCATACCACACCGTTAAACAGCTTTAGAAAAATTCTATCAAGTTGATATTTCATGAGCATCCATGCGAAGTTGTACTCACTTATATTTTACAAATTTTGCAACTTCATGTGCAACTAATTATAACGAGACTTTAAAAGAATCACATGTTTGTGATTATCATAGAATTCTTATGACCATTGTCACAAATTTTGATGTGCTCTCATATTAAGCTCTTATAATGGATATTCGTGATTATATCACACCAATTTGGTAATCCTTTTTTTCAAGAAAATGGAAGTATTTCAAAACTTGAAGTTTTGATATGTCAATTCATCATAGTATTTTATGTCAATTTTTCGACATAAACACATGGATATTCATAATCAAACCAAACTTTGATCCAACAAAAGTTGTATATTGTTGCATAATAATTTATTGTAATGATTCCCAACGAAGAATCATTAAGAACTTTTGAACTACATGACGTAGTTTATTGAAATGACAAATAATGTCAAAAAATCGATAACCTATAATTATTTATGATTTGAATGTGTTCAAAGAATAACAAGAACCTTTTTTTCTTTATTATATATGAACTACAAGTAGTAGTAATCAATGACATATCCATATCATTCTCTACGGAGAATTTTTAAACAACTTCATGTTAAATAAACATAACTCTAGTTATGATATTTCTTTCAAATATTTGACATAATTGCATGGTATTCGATAACCGTGTTGCGTAATAAACTGATGTTATTAGCAAATCATACAATTTTTGATCCAACGAAATCAAATATAATTTTAGTCCATTTGACATAACATGTAGTTATGTTTCTCTATAAAGAATTATTAAGAGCTTTTGATTTGTAATAATTGTCAACTAACCATTGAGATTTCTCATAATTGCAACGGGTATTTCATCGTTAAATATTCAAGCGTTGACATGATTCCAACGAGCCTTTCATCGTTATGTATTTGCTTTTAAAATCCTCATGGAGGTGATGTTGGAGAAAAATCATTGATTTTTTTATGCTATTGCAAAGTGGTTTTATCCAACTTTAATTGTGTCTCCAAGATTATTTGGAAATTGATTAATTCGATATATCAATAATAATTATTTCCACCTTTGCAATATTTTTCATTGTAACTACAAATAAGAGAAGATGTAGTCACTTGTAGCTTTTGCAAAATAAAACATAGTTTATTAGCCCAATATTGAATTCAATTATCATTGTAAATAATCGTTGTTATTTACTTTTATGAGCTACAATTATGTGTGATTTGAATAAATTTCAAAGAGTAGCAAAGAACTACATGCTCTTTCAACATAATTTTGATAATGTTATTTTTGATTCAAATCCAAAAAGATGAAACTTTTAAATTTTTTATGCATAACCGTAGTTATGATTCACCTTAGTGAATAACGAAAGAACAATTGTGTGGAAACCTTGAAGTTTCTTATACATAACCGTAGTTATGATTCACTTTAGTGAATATCGAAAAGATAATAAGCTCTTTTTTATTGCATAACTAATGTTATGAAAACATTAAATGCTTCAAGCAATCTTTAAAAATTGATAAAATAAAACCTTAAGTTTTTTATACATAACGATAACACGTTATAATTCACTTTAGTGAATGATAAAAATAAGTTGTCCTTTTATGCATAACTATGCAAAACTATGCATAACATGATAAAAATAAGTTGTCCTTTTATGCATAACTATGCAAAACTATGCATAACTATGTTATGGAGTTGTTTATTTGCTTCAAGCAATATTTAAGAACTATACGTTCATTTAAACATAACTCCGATTATGTTATGCTCTCAATAATCATAATAAAATATTATTCACATATAGAATCCATAAAACAAATATAAATTTCCTTTGAGTTAAGCCACTAACAAAATACGTACGATATATGGTTAACTTAATTTGTTTTGTTCTCTTGGCTGATATAAAAAATAACCCTTTGTTTTCAAAAATGTGTTTGGAAACCATGAAAAAAGTTACAACTTGGTGTGATGTTTTGAAGAAAAAAAAACAGAAGTTGTATCTCAAAAATTGTCGGTTGAAGAATTGTAATAATATGAACAAATATAGATAACGTAAAAGTAAAAGTATTATACCTTAGAAGCGAAATCGATCGACGGTGTTTTGATGGATACATGTACTTACCAATTGTACCATGAAAAATTAACTTGAAACCATAAAGTACTTTGTTTCTGATTTCAAACCGTAAAGAATCCTAACATAATGTTTCAACATTAAGATCGCACCTCAAGTTTTATGGCTACAACACAATATATACTTGATAAACCATGAAAATCTTGTTCGATTATATTCAACCGATAAAACTCAAAAAAAAAAAAAAAAAACTTGGAAGAATTAAGATATCCTCCATTGTTACTAAAAAATATTTTGTTGGCTAAAGGAAAAACAAATTCATGATGTTTCGAAAAACATAGTTACAGTGATGATCTAAAAGAAAAACACTTTGTTTACATTCATCATATATATAATTAATAAAAGAAACCATCTTAGTTGAAAACGTCAGCAGAAAAATAATTAAAGAATAGCCAATACACATTGATATTTATTATGATGATTGAAATCATTAGGAAAAGAAAAAAACTAACGAGATGTTTCTAAGAAAAATTGTATACGGCTGAAAACTTTATTTAGGGTTTTTAAGACTATCGTGATAACAAAAAACGCATGGATAAGGAATTTGCTGTTGGGGATTATGTTTACCTTCGTCTTCAGAATTATCGTCAGCACTCGGTTCAACATCGTGCAAGTCATAAACTTTCAAGACGTTATTTTGGACCCTATAGGGTTATCCAACGCATCGGTAAAGTGGCGTACAAGCTTGACCTACCAGTGACATCCAGAATCCACCCAGTGTTTCATGTTTCCCTCCTCAAACCATGTCACAATCCGACGTTACCAGCTCAAGGGGATTTATCAACTATTGGTGCCGATGTTCAAATTGAATTCTTGCCAGAATCCTTTTTAGATCAGCGTCTAAACTCCAATGGTCATACTGAGCTTTTGATTAAGTGGGAAAAACATCCATTTGAAGAAGCATCTTGGGAAGATATGGACTCAATTCATGAGCGCTATCCAGGACTCCTCGACATTGAGGACAATGTCGTCTTTGAAGGGGAAGGTAATGATGCAGCCCAAGTTACTGCGAGTCCACTTCAAGTATTATAATCTGAAAATAGAAAGAGAAAGAAGAATTAGGAGAGAAGAAGAGGTAAAAATATTATTAATGAGAGATTATAATATGCCTTATATTTATGAGCAGCATATAGAACATTTTAGATATTTACAAGCCTATAATATGGAAGGTAAATATTTACAATAATATAAAATCATAATAGTAATATTTTTTATGTGTGTATAGCATAAAAGAAAAAAGAAAATGTCTAAAAGGGTACAATGTTGTATGGATTAAAATTCTTTGGTAAAGTTAAATGATGCGTTGATGATTTATATAAAATGTAAGATATTGATGTGGCGTTTGGCGATAATTAATACTCCAAATATGTGTTCATGAATTTATGAGAAAGGAGTTGAGACACATTAAAGGATTAAACTAAATGGGCCCCAAGACCAATAGGCCCTAGGCCCAAGCTTATGTTGCCTATGCCAAATTGCCAAGAGACGTCCCTGAGTCACATACGTACGGCGGATGACGCATGCATGGGCCAATGTGCAGTTTTCGTACTTGCACTCCCATACTAATCAGAGTTTGTTACACAACAGTCCACACCGAATAACGGCTACTTACACCGTCATCATTACCGTTAGAGATCGGCTTCTGAATCTATCCTGAAAGCCCTATAAATGTCCCCAAAGGATCACTTTCTAAACATAATGTAAAATACGCACACAAACATCTTATAAATACACTGGTGGCGTGAAGCAACTTTGATACTTCATGCCTGTTGGAACCGTCAGCAAGTCCAAATCATTCACTAATGTTTTCTAGTACGAGATTAATCATCTTTAATTTAAGTAACTTTACCCTTAAATAATCCATAGATAGAGTTATTTTCATGGAGGTACTATTTGCTCTAAGCATCTTTTGTAACAAAATTTGGAAGTCTGGGCCATTAATACAAGATTTTTTTTATAGCAGCTAGTTAAGTGGAAGGTGGGTTCATATTAACTAAGTGTTACATATAATCATGTTCCATTTTGAATTTAAAGATGGTTTAAACAAGGATTAAGGTGGGTGGAAACAAGGGTTAAAGATAAATTAGTATTTAATTAAAGCATGCCTAATTTGGGACATGAAAATGCCTACGTGTTGAGCCTAAAATTTGTTTCTTTTCTTGAACCTTCGATACATTAATCTTGTGGGTCCTCGTTTTGTTTTTACTTTACTAGATAGACACATGTGTATGGGACTCAAATTTATTTTGTTCTTACCAGCGTGATATGTGGTTGTGGTGAATAAGATTATAAGAAAAAGTTAAACTCTGCAAATTAAATTCAAAAATAAAATTATAAACTTCAATCAATATCTACAAAAATGGACTGTGATAGCCATGAAAGTTCTGAATCTGTTAAAAGGTATGTTGACAACTTTATTAATTAGGCAGTAAATTTATCCAGTTCCAACTACATTATGTAGAACTTTTTTTTAAACGCCAACTAAACACTTTATAGCCCGAATTTTGTCTGGGGTAACCCGATTGCTTAATTGTAACGCCAGCTAACCCAGCCTGGCCAGGAGGAAGCAAGGCCTTTTAGTCCCACGAATTGGGAAAACTCATCAACCTGTCCGCCGTTGGCACGATGAATTAATGATAAGACCTGGTGCTTGATAAAGCTTGAACATGGGTTTCCACAAACCAAATTAAAGGTCTCATTGCAAACACACGATCAAAAATAATTTTGAGAAGCGATGATCATTAGTAGTCCCGATGGAACTGAAACCGATATTCACTTTTGTTGGTTAGCTGGATTTGGGACCGAGATACCGAATAATGATATCAGAAAGTGGTACTGAATTAGAAATGGGAATGCACGATCTATTTTAGAAGCTTTTCAAAATTGATACCGTGAGTACAGGAACCGTTACAGAACAAGCAGAACTATACCAGTCATAAATTTATCCCCGACTTTTTGTATGTTTATATAAACATGTGCTATCTAATAAAAGGAAAAAAAAACAACCATAAGATTAGTGTATCGAAGGTTCAAGAAAAGAAGCAAATTTAAAATTCAACACGTAGGCATCCTCATATCCCAAATTAGGCATGTTTTAATTAAATACTAATATATCTTTAATCATTGTTTCAACCCACCTTAATCCTTGTTTATACCAACTTTAAATTCTAAATAGTATCATCACACTTGCTCTATATAAACCCCATCTTCCAGTAACCCAGCTACATCAAAAACACCTTGCTCAAAATATGGCCCAAACTTCCAAATTTAGTCACAAAACATGGTTAGAGCAAATTAGTAACTCCATGAAAACAAACGCATCTGTCAATAAGGATAATGAGACCACGCTTTGTATTTTCGCAGTTCCAGAATCCTTCGTCGAAGAAAACCCTGAAGCGTATAAGCCTCAAAAGCTCGGTCTTGGCCCTTACCATCATTTTAGGGACGCGGTTTACAAAAGCGAGTGGGACAAAGTTGCCACGGTGAGGTCTATGTTAAATGAGGACCATGTCAACCAGTTCAATGATCTTGTGGCAAAAAAGATCAGACCTCTCTATGGCATTGTCCATGCTTTTTATGGCAACTTCTTTGATATGGATGCCGATACGTTTTCATGGATGTTTGCTATCGACGGTTTGTTCTTGTTGAGTCAGATATACTCTTGCAACAGGGAAGAGTTTGTTAGTGATATTATGATGCTAGAGAATCAAATACCTTTTTATGTTTTGAGAGAACTTAGAGCCACTTTTCATGGTTTTATGAACCATGTTGAAGACGATGATTGGTTCTCGAACCAATTGATAAAATTTTGCCACGAAATAATTTCCCCTTTGGATATTTCAAAAGAGGCAAAAGATTGTCTTGGCTGTGCATCTTCTTCTGGAAAGCATTTATTGGATTTGTTGTATAAATTGATCGTGTATAATGGAAGCACGGAACAAGGTAAATTCGAACGTTCTTCTGGGAAGAGTAAAGTCGCTCGTATCAAAGAAATCAAAGAGTCTGTTCGTGCTAAGTTTCCATCGTGTTTGAGCTTTCGTCAAGGGTTAGGACACGTAATGTTTTTAACAAGAACAGCAATCGACGTGGCGTTACATTTGTTTACTAGGAATGAGGAAGAACAAGCTGAACAAGACAAGATCAATTCAAAAGAGATTAAAATCCCTTCCGTTTCACAACTTCACGACGTTGTAAACGTCGAATTCAAAGTTTCACAAGGAGGAATTAGAAGTGTTGAGTTTGATAAAGAGCACATGACTTTTTATCTTCCTACTATCAATGTGGATGAAAACACTGAAGTTATTTTAAGAAATTTGGTAGCTTATGAAGCTACAATGCTGAACTCTAATAGCATTTTAATTTTCGCTGAGTATGTTGATTTGATGTGTGGGATTATCGACAAGCCAAGAGACGTAGCGATATTGAGGAAACGGGAAATTGTAAGAGCAGGGAATAATATGGATGATGAAGAGATTGCAAAACTGTTTAATGGGATAAAGTGTACTACTTGGGACAGGAAGAGAAAACATCAACTCAACATTGCATTGACAAAGGTTAATGACCGGTTCCTGAATAGCACCAAGTATAAGGTTTTTCGGTTTATGAAGAAACATGTTTACAATTCCTGGAAGTTTTTGACGTTAATGGCAACAATCGTGCTGCTGATACTGACCGGTTTCCAGTCATTCTGTGACGTTTATGGTTGTAGCGACCATTTCTTCCCCAACTAGCTAGCCTGGATTTGAAGTTTTTAACTCAAATTGCGTTTGTTTAATTAAGTGTGTGTGAGCTGTGATCACAGTATTATATAGTCATTTAAGTATAAGGTTTGGTTATTGTCTTCTGCATGTACTGTACTCTTATGTTTAATTAGTTCTTTGTTTTTTGCATTAGTACTTTGGCATGTAACCGAGATGTAAAAATAAAAGTTGGTGTTCGTGTTTTTCTTACGTATAATCTTTCATGACTGCAATTTATCAAAAGTTTCAAACATTGTCATCCTTTGATTTTACTCGGTCAAGATACAATAGAATGATCTAAAACTAATTTCATGTATGGATTAGCATCAACATTAATTAATTAGCTAGATGTATCCATGTCGAAATCGGAACAAAATCATCTCAGAGCTCCTTTTAGAAGGGTCAAAATTTTTTTGGCAACATTAGAATCGGTTGGTTTCTCCTGGAAACTAAATAAACAGTCCGTCGAAAACTAAACGCCCAGATAACATAAAAGAGGGTCACAGCAAAGTAACGTACATCACTATTAGATCCGGTAACAAGAATATAACAAATAGTTGGTAAACCCCGACCGCGGAACCATCACCAGAATGCCAAAGTTACACCGGCAACCATTCGGCGGCTAGATCTGGCCACCATACTTGGATAAACACATTTCGAATTGCACCCTAGGTCACCATACAATGAGTCTTAGTGAAGATATAATACATGTTCTTAACGAGCCATGCATGTTAGTTTCATTTTGCTGAAATTTCTAAGATATTAAGCTGATGAATTTAATCAGATTAGCTTGGTGTGTTACAAAATTTTCCTCAAACACAATTGATGATGAGCTGTTTTCATCTCATTTAAAACCGGCCTCAAAAGCATTCGTTTTATGTGAAGATAAACCTCGATTCATCTTGATGGGAACCATTTTTCGAGGTGGTATGCGATAGTTGAAAAACCCTTTTATTAATAATGAGGTTGTCAGTATGACTAGTTGATGGTTGCTAACTTGCTATATATCAATATATGCATACCGTCTTAGTAGAATCTTGTAAATGCACCTATAATCGATCTCTTTTCTAACTGAAGTCTTATTTGTCGTATAACATATGTCAATATGTGGGTAAGTGTTCTGTAATCATTAGGTATGGTGTGTAGTTACTTTGAGTCGGTATGAAGTGTCGATTGCAAGGCCTTTTGACCCTTTTCTCTTGTTGACAACCTTGAATCGTGCAGTATGTGATTTGATCCCTGAGGTGTTATACCAGCTGGTGCAAAAAGACGGTCTAAAAGCCGGTTGTATTTGCCAACCAGGCAGACGATTAGCACAAGTATAATGGCTTTGTATGCTTTAATGTGTGGTGCTATTTGATGGTTTTTGGTATAACTCAAGAGGCTGGTTTGATACTATGATGTATTTCTCAATAGACAACATATAACAATTCTACGGCTAAGAACACACAGCTCTTGTATAGTGCCATACTGCAGGATGCCATAACCCCATAACTGTTTTAATTAAGAAACGCAAAATCAGAAGATGTCGTGGTCTTATTTGGTCAAAGCAATAGTGCACAACCTTGTAATTATGGAGTGCAGAAGGCTGATATGAAGGCATGTAATTTAGCCATTATTTCTGTATCATTGACCTTCCTAAAAGCATTATGTTTGGGAAAGACAGTTAGGATTATATTGGCTATGTCAATATAGGATATGTAAGTAGTTATGTTCCAATAAGTTTTGCTTTTCTTTTTCTTTGAAAAGTAGAATTTATTCATTACTCGCCAACTCACAAAATTATGGAGTGACATACAACATACATCTGCTAATTACAAGTTTACATTAAAGAAAGTCCAATCTTGCCAGCTAAGTGAACAATGACTAGACCTATTCTTGAACCATAAGTAACTCGTGTTCATAATATCGTGGATAATCTTCTCCAATAATTTTTGCTACGACCGTCCGTTGCCCAAATCATAAATAAACTATAAATGAGGAGGTTGTTTACCTGAAGCTCTACAATACTGTATTAAGTGGACGTAGAAAACCACACATCGAGATGAATTTTAAAATGTCGCTTTAATTTAAGTGCGTAAAAAAGGTTTGAACACGAAAAAAAAATAAAAATAAAAATAAAATCTAAAGATGATCAATGACATTGTAAAAAACATAATGTTAGGACATGTTCTCGAGTTCTAATCTATAAGAAAGATACAGAGTCGGGGTAAGGGCTAACTCAGACCCGGTTGTATGCAACCGACTTGCTAAACAGCCGGCGAATATAAATAACTTGGAGTCCACTAGCGAGGGCCAGCAAAATGTATTCTCCAATTGTGTAAAAGATCACGCGCTTATGCGTACTCTCATTTGCTGCACAAAATAAAACAATCAACCAATATTAATCACTTGTCACCATACAAAATGTTTATACTTGAATTATCTAAAAAGAATGGAGTGTTTCATTTTCAAAATTTTGTTACAAAATTACTTGTATCAAGGATAAGGAATCATTACATAAGATTGATTACAGTCTATAAGTTTGTCAGATATATCAATTCAAGGATGTTTTAGGTTCTTTATGTTTATCAAATACTTGTATCGAACAAACAGCTCAAGTTGGATGTTTATCCAGGATAAGGAATTATTACATAAGATTAATTACAGTCTATAAGTTTGTCAGATATGTCGATTCAAGGATGTTTTAGGTTCTTTATGTTCAGTCAAAATACTTGTATTGAACCCACAACTCAAGTTGGATGTTGCATTCTTCTTTAAGACTGCAACTCAAGTCAGGTGCTACATTATCTTTTAAGAGGGCATTCAATACAGCTGACAAGCTAAGTAGATGTGAAGGAACACCCATCGACTTAAGGCTAAAGCAGGTAGTTTACTAAAATTGTGTACAGAAATTACAAGAACTTGACTTTTTATGTCATGGCAGATCACAATGATTTAATGGAAACTAGAGATAATGATTGACAAATTTCAATATATATGAAAATCCGAGATGATACTTAAAGCCAACTAACAAATCCACCGGGCCTATTTGATCTCCAATAAGGATTTCAAGTTGTCACTATTCTCTTTTTAATCACTAGATATATCCTGCTAACTGAACGAAAATTCATTTCATGTGGAGTTACGCTTGGCTCCATCAAGGATTTCAATTTCTGATCGGGAACTTATTTTCCGATTGAAGAATGTTGTTATTATTTCCAACTGAAGTTCTTAAACATGACTTACAAAGATGTACCGATCCTCTCATTTATTTATTTATTTTCCGCTTCTCTATGGTAGCCGACTAATCCAGGGCAACCACCGCTTTGCAGCCTTGAAGGTAGCATGCAGTCATCGCGGCTTCGTGGCCACAAGGGGTATAACTTTTTTGCTCCTAGAATTTAAAATTGGGATCTCTAGGTATTATTACCCTTAAAAATCAAACTAATCACTAGGCCACCAACTTTGTGGTTTTCTCATTATGTATTTTCACGAACTTCTTTTTTATGAGTCAACAACTAACTTTTGGAATAGGTTAACTCAACAAATTACCAGCAAACAATTTCAAGACAACCAATCAGAGAGCAATATTTAATTATTATAATACACAAGAAATACTTTTAAATGGCGATTAGAGAAGAAAAACGAAGCCATAACCTGTAAGATATACCACCTAAGGACTGGTCTGGATAACATTCAAGCAAATGGGTTCTTGAAAACTAAAAACGGGGATATGTGTCAAGTAGGATTTTGATAGCGAGATGTCAAGATATGATTATGTGCTTCATGTTACACTCACGGGACAGACTAAATTCCTTGATAAACAGCTTACTGTGTTCTCTATCATTCCAAGTTTCCTAGAGCTCATAAAAGATATGTTCCAAAATTTGATGTATACTTCAACTCATGCAAGCAGATCAAGTTTTCAGTCCATGGAACTGATAACTCATTTAAGGCACCAAAGAAGTCTATAAAAGCCTTCATTATTTAACTTATTGTGCTAATACTTTTAATAGCAAGAAATGCATAGCGTTAACAACCTGTTTTGTTTACTTAAGATTTATGTGGAATTGAACTAATGAACGCAAAACGTAAGACAGTACACACAGTCCATGAAGGATACAGATATAATTCATGATGTTCCACAATTAATATTAGTTAAAGAGGCTTACTATGGCGATGTCGAGCATCACGTGCTTTCAAGTATTTCTGCTCAGCTGTAACAGATTCTAATGCCTCCCTCAATTCAGCAATTTTCACATTGACAGGGTCCAAATGCTCTGAAACAGAAAGATATAAGAATATTGAACAAACACACTATAACTTTCTTAGTTGTAAAGCATGTGAGTTATTCAACAAAAATTTTTAAACACAATGTTAAATTTAGTTATACTAAATAAATTAATAATGCCAAAATGATTAATCTATTAATTAATAACAGATTGACATTATATGTAAGCAGGCTGTACTCAAAAAGAGAGATCTACAAACCATCTTTTGCTAGGTCATGCTCGTTGGGGATATGACCAACATGTATGTAGAAAGAGACGGTCTCGGGAGTCGAGTAAGGATTGTGAAAACAAAATTGGTACATTCCACTTCGTGGAGCCTTAAACTCGAATTTTTCTCCAGATGTTCCTTTCATTGTTTGCACCACATTCCCTCCAGGAGATGACACCTAAAACAAACCAAAACCTCAATACATATATAGTGTAAACTGAACTGCTTTGACATGAGTGCACATCAAAAGAAGACTGGTAATTCTAATAAGACGTTTAGCAAAACAGAAATATAAAAGCAAATCAACACTAACAGAATGATATATGTTTCCTTTTTTTCTAAAATCAAGCACAGTAGTCAATGTCTCGCAAGTCCCAACACTTGTCTTTTATAGAACTTCATAACAAATTGCTAGTAAGTAATGTTCTCAACTCTGTCAATATAATTATCCATAGTGACATTTGTAAAAAAAGATAAACTTGCAAAAGTCAAAGTTCAACACATTTGTTGTTTAGAGAATGTTTACTTTAGGAGAACATATTAATACACGGTTCATGCAGCGGCATGTTTTTAAACTAATCTATCAGTATTAGCAATCTAAACTTGCATGGACCTAGTTGATCTAAAAAATGCTTTTGGCTTATATTGTGATCAAGCATATTACAGTCAAATGTGAAAAGAGTTGGACCTGATATCAGTAGATTATGACTACTGAGCGAGCTAGATTATGATATGGTTGTCCTGGAAATTAATCTTCAAATTCATACTATTTCTGAATCATGCACCTTAAAAGTAATTCAAAACAATGCGTTGACCAAAAAGAGAGACATGAACACCTCTCGAGTTCCAAGGTAAAGAATGTAACACACAACCATTGAATGAAAAACATAAATTTTCCTTCTTTATAAACTTGATCTAAATTACTATTAATCTCATATAACGGTCCTTACAGTCAAATATTATAAATTAATTCTCTGCAAGGCAAAAGAATTCTTGTTTAGGGATTACATCAGCACATGTACGATCAAAGTATATGATTCCCTCTAGGCCTCTACATATACAGAACATAATGTAGGATTTTCCCTATAGATTTAATCTTTTCTTTAAACCAATGCATACTTATTATGCAGTAAGCACACTGATACTAACATCAGAAAAACCTGTTCTATTTTATATAAAGTATTTACCAGACACCATTTTACGAATCTAACACAACCAATCACATGATCACATCTTGCAACCTCAACCTTCTCTATATCCATACTACCAAAACACCCTCCCTTACATTGCCAGAAAATCTTACTTTGCATGCGTACTAAAGCTAGTAACTTTAAAAACACCCTTTATGATGATAACCTAATTAAGCCTTCCCGAAGGTCTCGGAAAAGATCTAGAGCAAAAAAGTCTAGGAAACAGCCACAGGAATACCATTTAGGCTGCTTAATCATTACCAACGGCTCAATTTTCCCCGGAAAGCCTGAATACTGATCCCCCTCAGCTGAACTACCTAAACCCCAAATCAAATTCTTAAAGTATAAAAATAAAAATTTATAAAAACAACTAAATTCTCTTAATTTCACCTACCCAAAAACAGATCAATACAATACCACATAAACCCAGAAAGAAAAACCTAAAATTTGACACACATCTACAAAAATTATCACAAAATAAAAAATACCCATAAAAGGAAATTCATAATTGGATCCAAAAAGATTAAAAATTTATGTACAAGATATTGAAAATAGATAGATCAAGATAATACGCTTACAATAAAATCAATTCCGGGATGATCAGAACTCCAAAAAATATCATGATCAACAACAACGAAATTGCCAGAAACTGTATCTCCTTCATAAAGTACATATTCATATACACATTCAACGTCGTTCACCGTAACTGAAAGACCGGATACATCGCCGGCGAAAGTAGATATAAGAAGAAGGCCCAAAAAGGCGTAAGCTTTTTTCATTGTTTTCTCCAATTTTTTCTGCCCCGATTTGTTTTTCTGAGATTTTGTTAGGCCAAAGATGTTCACGTGATGTGTTTTTTCTTTTTGGGGGGTTATGGTTTTGGGTAATTTCTTAGTACGCCTAATTTTACTAAATTACCCTTGTTAAGGGCAGCTGTTGGTGATTTTTTTTCAACGACTTATTACTAGCAAAACCTGTTGCACCGAAACTCCAAACAGATAGCCGTACTCGTTTCAGAAACTTCATGGAAATATTTCTGTGTACGAAACACGAGTGAAACTTTTCCTTGAAATTTTCATAGATACTGAAACATTTTTTTTGAAGTTTACATACTGAGTCTAATTAGTATTAGAGTTTAATGGACTTTTCGTATTCCAAACAGACTATATTATATACACTTTGATCAATATTAGATTTTTTTTTAATTTTAAAACCAATTATTAAACACTAAATATTCGATGAGTGATCACTGATTAAACATATATTATACAAATACAGTTATACATAATATCTAAAGTCTCAAATCTGTCTATAAAAAATTAATATATTTTAAATTTGTATGTTTTTTATTGCCGTACCCGTATCATGCATTTTTTAGTTTTGCCGTTTCTCGTTCTCGTACATCTTTACCGTACCCGTTTCGTTGCTACATAGCCTTCTACGCGAAATATTTTTTTGTTTAATATAAAATTACACGTTCAGAATAACAACAAATACCACCATCTTCTAGACATTTCTCGAAACTTTGGATATCACAAAATGGATGGAAATAACTCGTGTGAATTACAAGATACATTTACATAGCCTAGGTGATATTTTCACTACCTGTTTTGATACATTTGTTAAAGTTATGCACATGATATATACCCCGGCTAAAAACATGTCTACATTTTGAAAGAATGGTGCTGGATTTTGTACTATTTTTTTTTCTTTTTAAGGTGTATATCATTCACGATTCGATACGGTTGTTTTATTTTAATGAATAAGATAAACTTAGAAAAAAGTTAGCTAATTTTATGTCTTTAAAAAAAAAAAACAAAAAAATGTAATTTTTTTCAAATCGTTAAGCTAACAAATAATATTCACATTGACCATTTCGAGATGTTACCAAACATATGCATTCAAATAAAATGAGTTGAAATAGTATATTGCGCATCCTTTCTAAAAATTTTTAGTCTTTGGAAGTGTCAATCTATAAAATGCAACACTATTCATCACAATGTAAAACAATAAAACGTCAATGTATGCTTGGAGAACAAGACCGAGCATATCCACAAAATCCTATTAACCCAATTGACCTGTTCAAACAATTTGATATATTTCCTATTTAATTAGTTTAATATAATTTGAGTATGTACACATGAATTTAACAATTTATATAAAGTTTGATATTCATGTCAGATTATAACAAACAAATATAATTACGATTAATAGCCTTTGGATATCTTGGTGGTGGGTGAGGCCAAGGGACCATAAAATCTTAGGTTCGAATCCCAAAAAGTGGTTTTTTAGAATTTATTAGGTTTTCTTTGGAATTATTATCGACATTATCGCCTGGTGGAGATATGAGCAGATGGTTTCACTAGTTACACGATGGTACTCCAGTGATCCGTTATGATCCAAATTTTGCCTTTCATTTTTTAAAAAATTTTTTTAGACGTTAGCTTTTGTTTTTTATAAAAAAATGATGGGTGTTATAATTAGTAGTATGTTAGTTAGGTGCGTCTGAAAATTAATAAAAAATTATATGTGTATCGATGTATCCTTTAAATAGTTACAGCAGCAAAAAGATATATTCCTTATATAAATTTTGTCTTGGTAGAAATTAGACACTATTATAAACATATACATTATTTTTTTAAAATCAGATAACGAATTAGTTATACGTAACCAATCATCTATGAGACAAATCATGTTCGCTATTTCCTTTCTAAACTAAGAAAGTATATAGAATAAAAAAGATTGATCGTAAACATCCATAACATTTTGGTGAAAACAAGTATTAGGCTGTTCGGGAAAGACTTTTGTGTAATGGGATTTAATAAGAAGCAAGTAGGTAGGGTAGGGTAGGCTGGTGTGTGTGTGTGGGGGGGGAGGGGGAATACCCTATATTTCTATAGCTAAAATAAGGATTAATGGCTAAAATTTAAAACAAGTAAAAGTCAAATCTTCTATCTAAAGTTCTAAACTATTATTCATGTTGTAAATGTTATTACATTTCTAACATAAATAATTGAATTATTAATTGATATTGTTATTTATTTTATGGATTTTAATACATAATATACATATATATTGTTATATAAGAGTCTTAGATTAAACTGCAAGTTTTACGAGATTACCTGAGAACATAAATAAAAAAAAAATAGAATAACTTATTCATAAACTATGATAATATAAAAAGCTGTTAGATTATGATTGATATAAATAATAAAATTATAGTTTATATATATATATAATATAAGTCAAATATGTTAAAGCATAACTAATGAAACGAAAATATTTGTAAACCATAAAATACTTTTTATGAGATATATTCATTAAATGTAATATAATAAATATTTTCATAAAAATAAGCAAACATAATATAATAAACAATTTCATTTAAAGTATTGATAATTATCAATGAATTAATGGAAAAAAATATAGCATAAAGTATATAAACGTACTCATAAAAAAAATAAAAAAATAATTAATAATGATTAAGATTATGATTGATGATTAAGATTAGATATTATTGATTATTAAGATCATATATAACAACATAAATATAACAATATAAATGAAAAAAAAAATATGACAACTCATTAAAAATTCAAGTGGCTAAAAAACTAAAATTATCACATAGAAAAAAACATATTGGCTTTTAGTTATATAGAGAGGGTAGTAACAAATAATTGGTAATAGCTTACCATCAGGTTCAATAATTGGTATTATTTATGAAAAGAGTTGGAAGTTCAGCAAATCGTTGATTAAAATTGCCTTCGACACGTTTGAATAGAAACTAACTTTAATAATAATAATAATAATAATAATAATAATAATAATAATAATAATATAATAATAATAATAATAATAATAATAATAATAAAAAAGAAGCAGCTTGTTGAATATATAGTTTAAACTATGAATAAGTTGGATATTTGTTTGTTTTGTTCCAACATATGTGATGAAGTTTAAAAATATCGGTATAGCCGTATAGGTAATATACTTTCAAATTTTGTGTCAATATATGTAATAAACTCTAAATATTACCAGATAATAATAACATACTTTAAAGTAGAGCCGACCTAATAGTTATATCGGGTTAGGCACAAGCCTAAGACCCAACTATTAAGCCTCCATAATTATATGACATTAAACTAAGGGTATATATACTGATTTTCTTTAAAAGACAATATTTCATAATTAGGTTTTTATTTCTAGAAATATCCAACAAAATAGGTACCGTTTCAATCTTTGTGAAGTGTGAACCATATCAAACATCAAGTTTTCTTAAAAATCTAAATTCCATTAATATCCTAGAAATTTGAAGTTTTTATGATTTATATTCTCATACATTCGAAATTATGAACTTGATTTGAGGAGGATTTGTATTAATTGTCCAAGGTATAAGATATACTTTTCATGAACAAACAAATAAAGGACGGTTAATCAAAATATCATTGACTTTAATTCATGAACAAAAAAATAAAATATATGATAAAATTACCTCAACTCAAGTGTCATGTACTCATGTGTAAGCTTCAGTTGTGATATATAAGAATTTCAAAACTACATGGTTCAACACTTCCCTACATCTCTAATATTGTGCAAAAATAGTAGCTAATATTTAGTGCAAAATGATATGGTTGTCTATGAGTTATCACTTATCACCATTTGATCTAAGATAGTTATCTTTTTATATTTTATTACCCACAAAAACACATAAGTGGATATGTGTATATAACATATCCTTCAATTCTTAGCAAATGGGATAAAATGTATTTTTAAATGCTTCTATTTGTGTTTTGGAAATTATAAATAAACTAGCAAGTTGCAAGATATACCAATTAATGTATAAAACCGATAAAAAAATAAAATAAAATAAATTTTGGTTTACTCAGGGTGGAATTTTTTTTGTCCGTGATATATCGGTTCAACCTGTTTATCCCCAAATTGTTTACTTATGATACGATTCAAACTTGACGCTAAGATTCTTTGCCACTAGAATATCGGGTAAGGTCAGCTACAACTTACAACTTATGTGTGCATGGTTTGAGGAGCACAAGTCCAATCCATCCAATCGTGCAAATACTTATGCCCGCTCCTAGTTACAATCCAATTGAATAAGACTATAAGAGTACATGATCTCATCCAACTACGGCTTCGAGTTTAATAAGTAAAGTTTTGGAAGCAAATGCTATTTCTATATATTCTTCTAAAGATGACATTCTCCCATATATTGATTCCACTTCCTACACAACGCTTCTCTCCATTTTTATTTTATTTTATTTTTTTGACACATCCATCAAAATAATGGTTAAACATCATGTGTTTCATAAGGCCATGTACTTTCTTTTCATATACTCCATTCAATTGCATTCCCAACTCCTTTGTTTTTTATACTCAGGTTATCATCTCTTTATATTCAATTATTAGTGACCATGAAAGCAAACAATATCATCAAACATATTTTCTTAACTAGTTCACTTGTTGTTGAAGCATATTTGGTTTGTATATAAACTGGTTTTAATACCCATATATATGCGATGTATGATTATACTTAATGTATTTGATAATACTTATTGCATATCAAATTAAAGAAAGTTATTTAATTCATATTTTTTATTGATATGTTGTATACATTGTGGACTTACTAATTTTTACCTTTCTGTTGTGTCATGAAGATGCAAGTTACCTTTCCTTTGCAAATGAAGCCACAAGTTTTATCCCAGAACCCGAATACGATTACATTATCGTTGGAGGGGGGACGGCTGGGTGTCCTTTAGCTGCCACATTATCCGAAAGTTATTCTGTTCTACTTCTTGAGCGTGGGGGTGTATCAGATTCTGATCCTAATGTATTATACGCAATCAACTCTGTAACAAACATTATTAATGCAAATGAAAAAAGTTCACCGGCTCAAGCGTTTACTTCTGAAGATGGTATACAAAACGCGAGAGGAAATGTCTTGGGAGGTAGCAGCATGATAAATTTTGGGTTTTATTCGAGAGCAGATGAGTACTTTCATAATAAAACAGAAATTGAATGGGATATGACCAAAGTTGAAGAAGCCTATAAGTGGGTTGAAGATAGTGTTGTCTGGGTTCCAGAACGCATAAATAGTTGGCAAACTTCTACCTTAGATGCATTATTGGAATCAGGAGTCGGTCCAGCAAATGGCTTTACGGTTGATCACCTTCAAGGTACCAAAGTAAGTGGTTCTACGTTTGATGGTTCAGGGAGACGACATGGCGCAGTAGAGTTACTAAATAGAGCCAACCCTGAAAATCTAAGGGTGGTGGTTCATGCCACCGTTGATCGAATTATGTTTTCCACATCTAAAAGTTCAGGTAACTATTCACTTCTTGTTCATGAACACACCAAATTTGAAAATTAGTCTAGCTATAGTCCTATGACTATTTTTCGCGTTTCATGCTCAGATTTAGCTGCAGTTGGGGTTGTTTATCATGATTCTTTAGGGAGGCAACATAAAGTCCATGTAAGAAGAAATGGTGAAGTGATACTATGTGCCGGAGCTATTGGAAGCCCACAACTTTTACTCCTTAGTGGAATCGGACACGGGTCATACTTGGAATCACAAAATATTACGATAGTTCATCAACATCCTTTCGTTGGTCAGTTCATAGCTGATAATCCATGTATAGGGATTAGTCTTCTAGTCCCTTTTCGATTAGATGATTCTGGAAGCCAGGTGGTTGGGATCACAAATGAAGGCATCTATATAGAGTCCAGTTCTAGCATCATCCCATTTGATTCTCCTGCAAATTTCATATTTTTTCCTCATACATCTTTTCCATTAAACATCAGTGTTGTCTCCATTGCGGCCAAGGTCTCAAAGCCGTTATCAAATGGATTTCTTAGTTTAAAATCTGCTACTGATGTTACTGTTACTCCAAAAGTAAGATACAACTACTTCTCTAACTCACAGGACCTTGCACAGTGCACTAATGCAGTGGATGTAACTAGGAAATTGCTGAAAACACGAGCTATGGAGATATATAAGTTTAGTGATCGTGATGGTGAAAATTACTTTAACTTCATTGGGCATTCGTTACCTGAAAGTTCATCTAATGAGGATACCATTGAGACATTTTGTCGTGAAGTTTTAACAACATTTTATCACTTTCATGGTGGATGCTTGGTGAACAAAGTTGTTGATAGGAATTTGAAAGTCATTGGAATTGATTCCTTACGAGTTGTTGATGGTTCGGTATTCTCTCATTCGCCAGGAACAAATCCTCAAGCAACTGTCATGATGTTAGGCCGTTACATCGGCACAAGGATACTCAAAGAGAAAGGATAAGATAATTTACATTCTTAAAATACGTTCAGCAAGAAATAATGTATACAATAGATCAATGTTTATCTGGGGTCATGTACTCCATTGCAATACTTTGTCTACAAAACTCAAATAAATTACACTCCAAGTAGACATTCATAACTTCTTTTTTTAGTTTTTACTGTTTTGCAAGACATACATTCATGGCTTCTAATCTTCGATTGTTTTGCATAAAACAAACTTGGATGGACAAAGTACAATTTACTAGACATACGCAAATCAAAGTACCAAATTTTCAGATAAATAGATTGAAATGACCACTTAAGCAGTTAAGCGAATGTGGTTTGTAATATGAAAAGAAATATCCATTTATCGACTAACCCAACCAATGTAAGAATAGATGTTACGATTTACAATAAGATATTAAAGCTAAAGACACGAAGCTCCAAACAACAAAACCACCGTGTGAACAACCAAAAGAGTTGCAACTTACAAACACCATAAAACCTCAAACAACTGGCAAAGTACAAAGTAATAAATAAAAAACAGAAATAGAGAAATGTTTGCTACGCACGATGTTCGCTAGAAGGTTGGTAACCCTATTTTATTTTACAAAGCAACAGGTTCATGACCATGAACTCTAACGCGATATATGCAAGTATGCGTAGGGCTACCATGATTGGACAGGAACTCTAGCCTGATTGAATCGATAATGGCTGCATTTGAGCCACCTGCTTCCAACACGTTAAAAGTTTGGGCACTACTCTTTTCAAGGTCGTACGTGAACTCAGTCAGTAAATGCTCTTCCTGTGTATCTTCCTCGCTGCGCAACCATCCCAAAACTTTACATTCCTTGGGAGCACTCGATCTATCAAATGCCACACTCTGTTCAAGACAATATACAACATTAAAAGAATGTGTGTTTGAAGAGCAACAACATATTCACAGAAACGGTTTGAACTTTCTTATAAGAATAACCACAAGAGGTATTGTATAAATCATGATTATGTTAGATATATCCATAGGAGTGACAAAATGGTGGCTTGAGTGCTTGGGTAACAGATTAACAAGCATAGATAAATCTGGTCAATACATTGTTTTAATCTAGTTACAGAACCAACTTCTTAGGATAATATTTAAGGCTACTTCCAACCCATTAACCCACTACGCCACTTTAATTTGTTATTCATTTGCCCCAATAGGTACAGGTCATAACCAAATTAACCAATTAGTAATTAGTATATAAATGGATTAAAAGTTCTGACCTCAATTCACAAGGCAAGTTCAATGAACAAGCTCTTCAACTTTATAAGGGTGAGCTGTAATAAATTTTTGCCCTTTATAGGTTGCTGATAGACTGATTCTATCTAAAATATAACCTTACATTTTACTTCAAGAGTCACCCCTCTATCTATTTAAACATCACATGGTTACTGGTTACAAGAATATGAACTCTTTTCTTAGAATTTCCATCACTTCTGAGTTCAGGTTTTCCCCAAAAGATAGTGTTTCCTATTGTAGAACTTTCATTTCAGTTTTTAACTTTTTGCCATAACCAATCTTTGTTTAATATTGAGTTCTTTACAATCTTTCCAAGTTTTGTCCAAATTGGGGCAACTATACAGATTTGATTGTTAGTTATAGGGTTTAGTATCCGAAAGCGTAAGGAACTTTTACACATTTCCTATTGTATGAATGAAACTTACATTTGGTGCATTGTAGGAAGAAAATTTGTAAAACTGTTAAAATTATGTAACTTTTTTATATGCACCAATCAGAAACTTACACGTGGCAGCTCATATCTTTTGCCACATACACAATTTTACATTATTTGAACAATTTTCGAAAGTTTCTTCCTACAATGCACCAAATATAAGTTACATTCATACAATAGTAAAAGTATAAAAATTTCTTTCACTCCTAGATACTAAACCCTTAGTTATAAGCTTCTATTAAAAAGACATGTCACGTTCGGGAAAAAAAAAAAAAGAGTCAATTGTTGTATCATTGGGAAAGCATGTTTACGTTTAACAATTTGGAAGTAAAGGTACTATATGTTGTGTGTAATGTGTTTATACTTGTACAGTGATTACTAAAAATAATATGATGTTAGTTTGGTTATTATATTATGATGAAACTATTTATTAATTTTAGGGATCCAGGATGAACTGCAGTGCTTCTCTATTTTGATTTGTTATTGTATCTTTTAGTGTGATCCGAAATATAATCCGTCTAAAACTCTAAAGCACTAGAACACATTTCCACCTTCCCACAGTGTGTTTAGTTATGATCCAAAGTGAACATGATCACTGAATATATGTAAGCTTAAATCTCAAGAAAAGCTTAAAATTACATCAAATTCAAACATTTTGTAAACATACAAGCTTCAAACTTTTTAGTATCAGCAATGTATATATGCAATGCATCAGTAGCGAATAACTACTGAAAATTTATGAATAATTTTGACAATTTTTAAGATTTCGGTGATTTCTGGCAGCCATTAGTAGTGGTTTCAGGCGGCAGGTGGGTATAGGTATGTTTGTGTTTGGGAACTACTGTTTTAAAATATGTTGAAGACAGCATATGAAAAATGGATAGAAGGTTCTAGCATGTTCAACTTTCAAGAGTTGATTAAAAATATGTGAAACATACGATTAATTGCTATGGTGGATACGAGTATTAATGTAGGAATGTTCGTAAACAAACTTTGTGCATTGTTAATCCAAGCTTGACAATCAGAAGAAGTTAATGACAATATTTCAGGCTCTATTTTTAAAATAAAGTACTTTTCGTAAAAATCAGAATCAAGGACCAACAATCTACTAAAGGTTTAGTGGCTCAAGACAAAAAAAATAGTACCAGAGAAGATATAGCAATCGTTTTCAACACAAAAATAAAAATGTTAATCCTCAAAGCATAGAACATTTATAAGGTGATTTAGCGAATCAGTGTACATGCTGATATATAAATCATAAACATGTAGTTTATTTTCCATGAAAACTGAAGTAAGAGATGACTTAAACGATATTTTTAAAACAAGCTATGGTATGGAATGGTCAGCTAAAAAATCAACTGGGATATAGTTATAGCATTTCATTGCGTAATAGTACAACTATGAAAATGTAACTTAGATAAAGCTGCATGTCTTATGTTCTCTATGATTTCTAGCATGCTTTGAAAGAAACAAAATGGTGATGTGCGGTCTAGGGTATGGCTGTCTGGGTAAATCAGAAGTTTTAACAATTTCAGACGATAGAATTCGATGTTATATAAAGCCCACAATCAAGTCTCCTTAAGTATTGTGAGGAGATAATCTTCTAAAAGAACTCATCAATGAGGATAGAATCCCCATGATCCAAATGTCAGTATCTATGCAGAGTACAATTGACATAACAATACCATGAAAATAATCCCTAATAAAGATCTCTTTAAGTTTCACACTCGCAAAGTGGGCATACATATACTTACGTTGCAGCTTAAAGCATCAGAATTTGCAAACATCTTAAGAGCATGGGGTATGGAGGGATAACCCCGACCCCAACTGTGACATGGCACCTCGGCAGTCGGCACCGGACCACGAACCATACCACCCCCCATTCGGCGCCGCACCTTGTTAGTGGTTCTTTGTTAGAACGCCGACACTCGGCATCAATTCCTCTTTCTTCCTTTTTTGTTTTCTTCTTATTTATTTTATATATTATATATTTATAATTTATATGTATTATATAAACTTACCGACAAATCGACAATCGAGAATGATGATGATGAAGCTAAAATAATGACGTCATAGTACCATTGGGTTGGAATAGGAGTTCTATTACTTCATACCTTTTTATGTTTGTAAAAAGAAAAATACAGAAGCATACTAGTATTATGGGTGTTTGTAGGTTTTTGAAAAGGCTTTCAAGGATTCATGTTGCTTCTTGTTTGTTCTTGATTTCAGTGGATTTTAACCGTGATTTGTACAGGCGGTGAAAAAAATGTTAGGTATGTACCTATATGTCTTAAAAAATGGATATCTATATATTTATATCTATATTTTTCTTGGAAATGGAAAATGGGGCACCGAGTATTTCTTTATGTTTTTAGATTAATTGTATAATTACATTATTAATTGTAATTTTATATATATTATTGAATAAATGTAATTTACAACTTAATCTATATAATTTATATAAGTTACTAAAAGAAATTTAAATAAAGTGGTGTTTTGCGTTTTGTATTGTTCTGCATCCATAACGGCTAAAAAGTGGTAAAATGTTTAAAGCTGATGTGGCACTAAGGTGGCGTTCTGGATGGTTCTGGATATTACAAACCATACCTGATGCTCTAAAGAGACATGTTTAGTAGATGGTAGCTTCCTTGTGGTTTGGTTTATGTATACATTATTTACCCATTCTCAGCCCAAAACTGTATTTACATGCAACATTCCTTGGTAGCAAAATATCACACCCTAGATATACACACACATTGAAAAAGCTCAAGTGTTTTTTATCACAAAGAATTTACAGGCTAAAGATAAAGCATATTTTTTTTTCAAACCACATAAGTTGTGAATATGTTACACATATAAAAAGTTAAAGCTGAGAGTACACACCCATTTCACTCCTTCTCTTACGATATTTTGAGTAGAATGAACAAATCGTGCCTAAAATATCCTATCAACAAGTTGACTCAAGACAGAATGTCTTTTGTCATGCCTCGTCTAAGCTAAATAAGGTCAAAGTGTAAACATCCATTTACTAAAAAGTATAACAGATCATGAATTTCAATATTAGATAGAACAAAATATAACAAATCATGAATTTCAATATTAATACAAAACACAATGACTTCGGTATATTGTATCCATGTTAGAAATAAATAAGGTCCAAGTGTAAACATCCATTTACTAAAAAATAGAATGCAACAGCAAGAACCACTCGGGTGAATTCTGAGTTCTAGCTTCAAAAATTCCAATCACATACACTGAATAAAAGTAAAGAAGCCTATAAATAAATATGGGGTTTTCAAATTGAACCCAAATTCTAAGAATAAGCCCAGCAGCTTTTCAGGTCAAACCTTAAAACCCGAACCCGACCCGGTGTAACCCGGGACCGAACCGGACAGCCCGAGATGGTAACGAGCCGGGCTTCGGGTTTGATTTTCTTGCAAAATCGGGTTTCGGGTCTACCTGGTTCGGGTCAGGTCAGGTTTTACCCATACTCATGTCTAGTTATGACAGCATCAACCATTTGCTCTCACACTACTTAAGGCCTACGATCTTGCCTTTCTTATTATTTTGGATCTCCATTCTCCTACTCTTCTATTCTAATGTAAATCCGTTGCTATTTGAATCTCCCACTCTTTCTAATACATACAAGGTCAAAGTTATCACTATCTATTGGTTTCTAGGAAGATAAGTATCGTTTATTAATTGATCTTAAACTAGTGTGTATTATTTATTGATCGTTTATTTATTGATCTTAAACTCGTGTGCTATAAACCTTATCTGACCAACATTTCCCTCAAGTCCTATGATAGAAGTAAACAACAAACTGCAATAGAGAACCACATATAAAAGGAAAGAGCAGACAAAAAAATAACAACATGAAGATTAGTGAGAAACAAACCTTTGAAACATGCTCAAGGGTTATAGCCTCGGGTACAATAGCAGTCCTAAGCTTAATCTCAACAAAACCATTATCTCCTTTCAACGGAAAACACTCCCCAGGCTGACCAAAACTCGGTTGTAGCATCTTCACAGCATCACTTCTCACATTTCCAGTAAACCAACTACCAACCCTACTCGAAGAAACAAACGCTTCGGAATGCTTCAACACACTGGCACCACCAGTCGCCACCGCATAATCAACCTTACCAAGCCCATCAGCAGCATGTTTCTCAATTTCTCTCTCCACGATCTCCTTAGCAAATGCACGAATCTCATCAAGTCTCGTCTGCCCAACATCACTACCACCCTTAAAATCCTCTACAAACTTATCAAACTCGTCTCTACTTAACCACTTACCCGACCCAAACACTTTCTCCATTTCCTCAACCCGCCCATCCAACATTCCAACCTTCTTCCCAAACTCAACCCGATCATCGTCAATTCTCTTACTTACCTCCGTTTTCAACCCTGCAATCTCATTATCAATCTTCCTATCTACAACCTCAACCTGAACTTGCATCATTTTAGTCGTCGTTTTCAAAAATTTCTCAACTTCTGCTATCCGTCTCTCGTAATCCAATCCAACATCCCCAACTAACACATTCCCACTATATCCACTACCAAACCCTAACTTTCTAATCATTTGAGCCAAAAGCAACAATATAACCAAAAGCCCTAAATTCTTTAAAATTACACTAACAGCAGTTTTCCAAGCCGGTTTCGTATTCGACTTCTTAACAACGGTTCGTTTACGCAATTTAGTGTTTGTCGAATTAGGGTTTTTAGTTTGAACAGTTTCTTTAGATTTTTCCAACACAGTTTCTGTACCTGCACGAATTGAATTATCGCTAAGATCTTTACCGCCGTTGGCCGGAATGATTCCGTCACCGGAGTTTTTGTCGCCGGTGTGTATAGGTCGCCGGAGGGATGCGCCGGAAGGATTTGCGGTGATTGAAACAGTGGATGACGTCATTTATAGATGGTGATTTTCAGTTAAATTGGGGATTTTGAAAAACCTAATTCTGGATGTTGAATTTTTTTGAGAGGGAATTTTGGGGGAAATTTTGGATGTAAAAAGAGAGAAAGAGAGAGAAATGGATGGGAACAAAATGTTTGAAATAGCAGTTCCGGGTTTTAAATTAACAGCACTTCCGATTAGATTGTATTTAATCTAACTAGTTCTCCTTAATAATATATATATTTTCCATTTTTATTTAGTATCCCGGATTATAAGTAACTTTACAACTTTTTATATTGTATATATATATTAAAATTTTTGAACATTTTATGCAAGTATCTCGCTAAACTGAACACTTAATGTAAAATTTTTACATTGACCGATCAAAAACTTTTACGTGAGCAACTCACATAGTTGCCACTTATACATTTTTACATTATGCGTTCAATTTAATGAGATGCTTACATAAAATGTTCAAAATTTTTGATGCATACACACAATAGAAAAAATTGCAAAGTTAGTGATCAAATTAACAAAGATGTACGTAAGGACCGATCCAACTAGTTTGGTTTTTTCTATTTCTTGGTTCGAGTGATGATGGCAACCCATTTCCCATATTCTCATCCCATTTTACTAAGTTACGAAAGTGAAACGTGAACAACGTTCACAAGTCATCTCTATAGGGCCTTATGTGACGTTGGATTCCCCCTTTCCGCGACAAAGGAAATCGGGGGTTTCGTGAAAATAAGTTAATTGTTTCAATATAAGTTACAGTTCTTGATATTTAATTGTAACACCCAACAAGGCGGAATCATGAGAGTTATAAGAAACGATGAGCACGACATGAAAATTATGTAGAGACAATACTAAATTCAACAAGGATTGGACATTTCCATTCACAAATCAAGTCAGATACAAGTACTGGATCACAAATATGCATAAGAATCACAACACCATCAAAAGTTTACAAAAGATAGTTCAAAATAAGGCTAACGATCCTAAGCATAACCCATAAACGGGGGCAATGAATCACGGATCCATAATAGTCCAAGTCCAATCATAGCATAAGCATGCAATCACCCAACACTCATTTGATTAACCTGTTCACCTGAAAAGTGTACTAAAATGCGTCAATATAAAGTTGGTGAGTTCATATGTTTTAACATTAAAAACAAGCGCCGGGATATCAACAGTTATTCATAATTCATCACAACACAATCATATAACCTCGATTCGATCATTGCATAACAACATAACCTTGATTCGATCATAACGTAATAAATTAATAATAGGAGAGAGTTTTACACCGAAAAAAATCTTTAATGATGTTACACCTTAAGCTCTTTATAGGCGTAAAACTCTTTCCTTTATTCTAGAATTTTTTTATATTTATTTTCTTATTAAATAGATAACTATATTTAAAACTCTACCACAAATCCTTTTATATCGAAACAAATCTTGTTATCTTTTTTTTTTATGTTTTCTTTGCTTATTATTTTAGATTATTATGTTTAAAACTCTATCATAAATCTTTTTCTATCAAAACAAATCTTTTTAAATTTTAAAGATATATATTCTCCTTAAAACTCTCCCAATAAATAAATTATTATATATACAACCTAAATTTTTATGATATCATTCTCATTCATCTAGTTCTCCACTTTCCTATCTTTGATAAACAAATCAAGTTCAGGAAATTTCTTTAAAATACGGTTTTTTATATCCCTTTAATTTTATTTTTGGTATTTTGTTCGTGTTTGTGTATTATTAGATTAAAGTTATGTTATTAATATTTTTTTTATCTCTTTTAATTTAGTTTGTTGTTAATTGTAGTTTGATTATGGTTTCTTCTTCTACTACAAAAAAGTTTATTGTTTCAAATTTGTTTTATTCATTTTTTGTTATTTTTCACATGTTTTATTAGTTATTATTTTGATATTTACCTTATATATATATATATATTGAGACTTGCTTGAAGACTAGTTTTTTTCTTTCTCTACTATCTAAACTTACAACATCCTCTTCCAATTTTCTTGTCATTTTGGTTTGAGTCGCCACGTTAATCAATATAAGTTAATATGTCATTAAATAAGTATATGACTGTTTGGGGTAGAATTTTCGCTATTAGGATCCTAACGAAAATTTACACTTTAGTCCTTCTAAAATAAGTACTTAATGATACGTGGTCTTAAAGGATCCTTAGTCCCAAATATATTATTAGTTCTGGATGTCTTATGTTATTACTTTGATATAACAGAATCTTGATATCTTCAGGATCCATGGTTTCACTAACGAATATATGTCTAGTATAGTACATATTATATGCAGGATCAAAGTAAAAGCATGTTACATAAATAAAACGTGTATCAACGGATAGTTTACCACTTCAACCACAAGAATAGGGATTGATAACAGTTTTCCCATGTGAAGAATAATGCTCAACGGTCATCTATGCCATTTCTTCAGCGTAAGGAGCAAGTCCAGGAAGATCCCAGATATTTCGGAGATATAGTTAAACGTCTAGCTTTATAAATAGAAGAGGATCTCGTTCAGAAAGAAAGGAATAGACATACGCTCTACACATAAGCAATTAATCACTCAAGCATTTTATCAACTCCACAAACATACAACAACAACTTAATTAGATAGCTGCAATTAGTTTTCATATTCATTCATTCGTTCATTTTATTGTAATCATTCCAAAACAATAATAATAATAAAAGAATAGCAGGTAGGCCCGATTGAATCCTCTCGAGGTTTTTTACCTAGGATCTCTTAATTGGATCAAGGGGTTTTTCTCGCCAACAAAATTCTGGTGTCGTTGTGCTTTTCATTTTTCCTTTAAGATCCTTGCTTTAATTTTAAGTATTTAGCTTTAATCTTCAATAATTTTCTTAGTTACTCAAACTATTTATGTCTCAAAGGCTTTCTGAAAACTCTTTTTGATAAAAACTCTTAGTTTCAGTCATTATATTTAAGAAAACTTTACTTTTATTTGAAGATCCTAAAACATCAAACCCCACTTACAAATCTTTGGTCTTTGAGTTGTCTAAAATCCTTTCTAAAATTATCTTAGATAATTTTTGACCAAAACAATTTGGCGCCCACCATGGGGCAAAAAAGTGTTTTTGCAAATTAAATCAGTTTCATATAAACAAAGTTTTTGCTTTAAAAAAAATTGTGTTTCACTGAAAACTTTTTCTAAGAAAATTAGGTCTGAGCAATCTCAAAGTCCTTCTTCTTCTGATTTGGTCTACGATTATCCTTATGTGAAAGAAAGCTTGAGAAATCCTCCTGAAATTGCAAGATTCTTGGCTGAGCAGACTCTAAAAGGAAAAACTGAATGAATGCCGTCAGTAGATCCTTATCTAGCTATGTTATGGAAAAAGCATTTCGATTGATTGTCCAAATCGACTCCTGAAGCAGAAACTGAGAAAGTAACTCAAAGATCAGATGAGTCGGTGAAAAGCTTTATGGAAAGATTTGAACGCAAACAGGGATCAACATCGAAGATCAAGAAGAATTTCTTAAAGATCAAGTCATCAAATAAGATCCAGAAGGATCCAGGTACAACTAACAAAGGTAAGAGTGATAAGAAATATTTATAATTTTTTGATTATCATTTTACCACTGATATGTCTGGACTTCTTACTATTATGAAAAGTCTGGGGGACAAGGTTAATTGGCCAGAAACACTACCTAGAAAATTTTATACTAAAAGAATAAAATGGTGCGTTTTTCATGGTATTTTTGGTCACGAAACTAAAGAATGTGCAACATTTAATTATGAACTTTGGAGATTAATACATGAAGGTTTATTGGATGAGATACTTCCTAATCAAAATTGGGTTTTAGCAAAAAAGTAATTCCTAAAATAAAAGTCATTAGTCCTGTTATGATAAGACTAACCCAAGCCAATGAGTCATGTTAGCCATAAGGGCTAACATAAACCATTAGCATGTATTTTGTCTTGATGTTCTTATGCAGGATCAGTAACATTTAGGATCTTGATGGATGAAGATCACAAGCTATTGTCCAAGGTACAGATCATGAATACGCTTTCTCCTAAGTCTAAATACTTAAAACGGATTACAGTGGATAGAACTAAAACTTCAATCCTAGGTTGAAGGGATCACCTTCTCGAACACCGAGGTTAACATTAACACCTCATTTCGCCTGGGACATCTCTTGATATTCCAGTCATATCTTCTTGTTTTCAAGCGAAAGTCTTCATTCTAGCTTTGAGGAAATCAGTAAATTTGACTTCCATATCTTTTGATATCTTTTTCCGTATTAAAACTTTAATGTTAGGATCTTCAGGAACCAAGATAACTTCCTTTACATCTTGCTCTTCTGGTTCGTCTACATCGAAGACCCTTTTCTGTAATTGCTATTGTGAAATTGGCCTTGCAGCTGACTTCATGCTGGATGTGTAGCATTCTCTTGGTTATTGTTGATCTCCCTTGACAGTAACTACTCCCCAAGGTGTTGGAAGTTTAACACATTGGTGATATGTTGAAGGTACTGCCTTCATTTCGTGTATCCAGGGTCTTCCCAAGATTATGTTGCATCCTGGGAGAGAATCTACGACACAAAATTTCTGCATCGAATTCATCCCTCCAACATAAACTGGTAATTTTATTTCACCCACTGTATATTTAGTTTCCCCACTGAATCCAATCAATGGAGAAGCCTTTCCATTGATATCTTCTTCCGAGATATCCATTCTTCATAATGTCTCCAGCTTGATGATATTCACTGAGCTCCCATTATCTATCAAAATCCTGCGAACATAATGGTTAGCGATAAAAAGAGTAATTACCAGCCCATCATGATGAGGTTCCATGATATTATCAAAATCTTCTTCAAAGGAGATAATGTCTGAGTCCGAAATTGATGCTTTCTTCACACTTCTTTCTCCTTTATCTGCTTTGCAAGTCTTTTTGCTGCTAAATATGTTGTCCCGCACACTTCCGATCCCCCAGAGATGGTATTAATTACTTTTGCATTCAACATCTTTGGCCTTCTTCCTTCCAAGGAGTTCTGTCAAATATCCTTTTGCTAATAAAGTGGATATTTCTCTTCTTAATATCTTGCAATCTTCGATGATATGGCCAAAGTCTTCATGATAAGCACACCACTGTCTAGGATCTTTCTTCTTGAAGTATCCGTCATTTTTCTTCTGAGGCCATCTCACCTTGTCTCCAAGATCTCTAAGCACCATTATAATGCCAGGAGTTCCTACAGAGAAACATTAAGATGCCAAAGTTGGATATTCGACCCCGTCATCTTCTTCAACAACATTGACTTGATCATCTACATTTCTTGAGTAAGGTTTGTGACTCGGTTTAAACATCGGGGTTTCTGCCTTCCGACTTGGACGATCATATGATAAGGCATCTAATTTCGAAGTTTTAAGTTCATTTTCTTCGAGCCTTATAAATCTTGCTGCCCTTGCTTTTGCTTCATCTAAAATTCTGCATGGCGTCATTAAGAGATCTTCCTGGAATTTAGATCCTTTATGGAGACCTCTCTGCATGGCGTCATTAAGAGATCTTGCTGCCCTTGCTTTTGCTTCATCTAAAATTCTGCATGGCGGTCAACATATCTAATTTAGGAATATTAAGAGATTCTTTTGTAAATCTAGTCATAAAATCTCTAAGTGATTCATGCGGTTTTTGAATTATTTTATATAGATCATTAGTCAATTTCTCAAAAGTCCTACTGCATGAAAATTGACTATAAAATAAATTTGTTAAATCAGCGAAAGAATTAATAGATAGAGGAGGCAAACTCTGCAGCCATTTTAAGGCTAATCCAGATAATGTCGATCCAAAGCTTCTGCATAAGCAAGCTTCTTTCAAATTTGATGGAATCGGCACCGTTTCCATTTTCTCCAAATACAGCACGATATGCTCCTGTGGGTCAGTGGTTCCATTTGATGGGTCAGTGGTTCCATCATATGGTTTCATATTTGGAACTTGGAATTTCTTCGGGTTTTCTACGTTCGCAATCCTGTCGCCATATCTGTTAATTAGATAGGACGCAGGGTTGACTTCAGGAATTGGATTGCAAAATCCAGGAACGCTCGAAATCATGTCTTTAATCTTCTGAAATTCTCTAGCGATGTAATCATTTGCTCCTTGTCCTTGCGATGGATTAGTAAAAGAAAAAGATCCAACAAAATTATTAGAATTGTTCAAACCTGCACTCATGGTGGCCGATGTTCCAGCAACATGAGTGTTTTGCGGAATATTACTCCCAAAATTAGGAGTCGCAATTGGCATCGACGTATTAATAGGAGCAGACTCAGGAGCAGTTGGAGTCGTTGAAAACAAATTCCTAGGAGTCATCGGTGGTTTGTTTTCAAAAATCCTTGACTCAAGAATTTTGAATTGTGCCTGATTATATTCTTGATTAGTCTTAATTGTCTTATCAAGATTCTGCAAAACAGTAAACAAGTCAGGCAGTTCTTAAGAGTTAACATTCCTAGATCCGGTATTGTAGGGATCCGGATTGCCATAATCGTCGTAAAAACTCCTTCTTTGAGTCTGGCTTGATCTTGCATTCTCCTGAGATGAGTTTCCTGTCGGAATTTCTCCAGATAAGTCTGGGATCTAGAATGAATCCATTGGCTCCTTTCCTTTTTCATGGGCAGAAGTTCGAGCAACATTGTTCCTGTTTCTTCGATAAGAAGCACGTCCTGGAGGTGGAGGAGGCAAAGGAGAAGAAAGAACAAGAGTAATTTGCGAAGAATTAGTTGGTTGAGTCGACATCTTCAGTATTAGATTTTGAAAAATCGAGATTTATGAAAATCAAAAAGATTTTTTATCAGATCAAAAGCACCTTTTGCCCCACGGTGGGCGCCAAATTGTTTTGGTCAAAAATTATCCAAAATAATCAATCTTGAAGACTTAGATCAATTACGTAACCAAACTTTCGTTCGTGAGGTTAAGGGCTTGTAAAATTGGTTTAGATTCAAAGATGCGTTTAAAATAAGTATGATAAATCAAGATTATGTCGACTTAAACAAAAGAAGGTAGTCAAAAGATTTCACAAATAACTATATAATCAAATATAAGATAGATTCAGCAAGATAAAGAAAGATAAATGTAAATAAATGCGGAAAATAAAGAGAAAGGAACAAAGAACACCGAGATTTGTTATCGAGGAAAAGCCCTTAATCCTTTATGGATTGCCGGCATAAAAACCCCGGGAGGAAGCAATCGTCCCTGCCTTGTTCTTTTATTAATGGTGTAAATTGGTTACAATAATAGAGCGACTTGATCGATCTTTCTAAGTAAAGAAAAGTGTGTTGGTTGTTTACAAGTATGAGCAAAGAAAATAAGCAAGTAAATATGTGAGTGTGTGTAATGTTGTATATCCTATGATCGATCAGGTCCTCGTTTATATAGAGCAGCCTAGTAACTAATTTTCCGAAATTACAAGGATCTTCCTGGTCTTCATCTGGTGAACATTGGAGCATATTTTGACTGATATTGTAGCCGTTTGAAGATATTCTCCTCATGCTGAACTCCTATTGAAGTCCGATTATGATGCTGGACTAAGTCTTCCTTGCGTGTTGATCAAATAAGACATGTGTTGAATCTCTTTTGTACCGTTAGAGATATTTCCCTTGTGATAAATATCAAGTTACCTGCATAATATTCTCATAGAAACAATACTTGAAGTTTATCGTTAGTAATTCGTCAAGGCGTGTCAAGATCCTGAAGGTCCATGATCTTGAGGTCCCAAGATAATGAAACCTGAAATTTCACCCATAACAGGGGCTGTTCCAGAAACTCTTATTCCCACACTAGTCCTTTATCCCAGTGATAAATCCATGTGGGATGAACTAGTGAACCAGTATGAAGGAGGTGATGACACTATTGTTACCAAGAAAGTCTCTCTGAACAAGAAGTATGAGTCATTTTTTGCTCTACCCAATGAGTCTCTAAATGGTACTTACACTAGATTTATGAGCATCATAAACCAGTTAAGAGGACTGGGAGTAGAAAAAGACAAGGATATACTTCTGGAGAAATTTTGTGATATTCTTCCATCAAAATGGTCTCACATGATCGTGATCTTGAGGCAAGGCAAAACCTTGCATTCCCATACTTTGTCAACATTGTATGGAGCCTTCAGATTCATTGAAGAAAATCAAGCCCAGAGAATTGAGGGTGAAAAAGATGCTTTAAATCATGCTTCCAGTAGTTCCCCTGTGGTTAGTCATACTGAACCACCTTGTGCGACATTAATGTCTTCCGAGAATGTATTTTCTATGAAGAGGATGATGTCTGAATTAATGGAATCTGGAGTCACTATTAATATCTCTCCAGACTGTGATGAAACTGATAGTGATGATCTGATGGCTATGATTGCAAAAACGTTCAACCGTTTTCAAGAAAGAGCTAACAGACCCACTAAACAACATGCACCTAGTTCCTTTACTGATAAGGCCAATCTGACATGCTTTAAGTGTGGCAAAAAAGGTCATTTCATGAAGGAGTGCAAGTCAAATCAGTTTGTCTCCCAGTCTGGTCCATTTACTTCTTATAACAGGCTTGATAATAGCTACAAGTTAAAATACAAAAAGTTTAAGGCTCAAGTTGCTCTCATGTCTGCAGAAAAAGATAATAATCAATGCATGGTTGCTGAAGAGAAGTGGGTTCCCTCTGATGACTTATCAGATGATGATGAAGAGGAAAGAGATTGTTGTTACATGGCTCTAGCTGATCAGGAGCATCTGGTGAAAGAAGATGTCACATCTGGCAGATGGGTGGACATTGTCATTAAAAAGGTAACTGATTATGATAAGGAGGTTGATCCTGAGTTCAAATTGGACATTGCTGAAGCTCTAAACTCTGATTTAATCTTTGTTGAAACTGTTCGATCCAAAATGACAAATAATTTTGAAACAGATATCTCTGAAATGTCAAGTTTACAATCAAAGTTAAAAGAACTTCAAGATATAGAACTGGCTTTTAAAGCACAAGTTTTGGTCACTGAACAATTGGTATAGGAAAAACAAGACCTGGAAATAATTTTGGAAAAAGAAAAACGGGTAATTAAATATTGGCTTGAAACAAGAAAGCCATATGATGTTGGAGTTAATCAATATCCATTTAAAAAACGTGCCTATTTGGGTGGAAATACCCATGTTGCAGCTTTAATTCTAGTAATTGACCGTTTACCAGAAGAAGTCAAACCTAGTACCATTTATGATGAACCCAAGACCCCCAAAGCTAGTGTTATTCCACCAGTTCAAATGTCTGAGGTTAATATTGGAGCACCCCAGATGACAGCTCCAGTCAAAAAGGTTTAGCAGAATAAACCTTTGCCTCAATATGCTTCTAAAGAACCCCAGGTTCAGAAAAAGAAGAATGTTGCCATACCTAAGCCTAAAGTCTAGTCATCCGGAAAGGCTCAGGTTTCATCTGGAGAAAAAATTTTGTTGAGGCTAGAGAGCTGATATGTCGTATTTTATACTCATTTCCCAAGGTTTAGTTAGTTGTTTTTATATGTTTAAGAGTCATTTTTGTATATATTTGGTACGTTTATGGTATTTGTTAGTGTTTCAGGGTGTTAACAAGGTACTTAGGCGTTAATATGGAGAAAACGATGTTTCTGGAGTAAAATGAGTGCTTACAGACGATTTACGAGGCACAAATCTGAAGATTGGAAGCTGGTCAAAGCAAGTCAAAGCTGGTCAACGAAAGTCAACAGACTCTATGACGCATCAACGTACTGCGACGTAGTCTTATGTTTCGAGGAATAAACTACTTCGCAGTGTTGTGAGACTGCGACGCAATGGGACCAGCCACATCCAAGAGAAAGTCAACGATTGTCAAAGTCAAAGAAAGTCAAAGGAAGGATGCGACGCAGTCTGTAACCGCGACGCAGTGTGGCTCCGATTTTGATATTATTTTTGGAAAATATAAATAGCTTGCAAAAACATTTATAAAACCCTAGCTTATACTTCCAGCCGATTTCTGGAGCTTTTGAAGCAGATTTTCGTCAGAATCATTTTTTTCGAAGAACTTCATTACGATTGAAGTATTTCCGTTACTCGTTTTTCATTCATTGTATTCGGTAACGATGAATTCTTTTAATTTGATTTGTTATTCGTATTTTAATATGAGTGGCTAATCGTCTTTTCATCCATCTTGATGGAGTAAGACAACATATAAGGATTGCACAATTTTTATAATTCAAGGTTGATTATATTTAACGTTACATCGTGATCTTAGTATATTTATTCTTTATCATTTATTTTGAATTGGTTAGTGATTTATATGAGTCTTTAATGGTAATTATTGTTCGCATATATTTTTATTTCAATTGTTTGGGTACAAACATGTTGGATCTATGACGGGTACGGTAGATAACCATTCAAAGATAATAGGATTAAATGTGTTAACAGTTGGGTACAATCGGTAGATGTAACTGTTATGTTAATAACCAAAACCATTGTTGAATTAGCAAAGTTATAAAAGATGTCTTGGGGTACCGGTCTTTGTAATGGAATTAGTTTATACAAGAGAGTTGAAATTTTCACTAACTTGACGGGTACGGGGTTGGTGCTTAATTTGAGTCTCGGTTATTTAATCAATTAAATTGAGTTTGAACTTCATTTCATATGCAATCCGAACATGTTGTTAAGCGAAATCAAGATGGGTGACCTTTAAATTATTGTTTAATACAACAACTCCTCTTTTCGATTAATCCTGAGGGATTACTAACCCTTTTACTAACTATTTGCAGCGTGGCAATTTGGCCACAAAATCCCCCATTTAATTTGAATCATTACATTTGAACAATTGCTTACAAAAGTCCTGGTGTTCGACCTCGGATTTACCGAATTTACTACACTGCATGCGATCAGGTTTACTGCCTGTAAGTGTATTGTAGCTAATCAGTCTTTTTGTAATTCGTGTTTATAAATTTTATTACTCGATCTAACGCATCAAGTTTTTGGCGTCGCTGTCGGGGTCTTAAATTAAGTAGTTGTTTAATTTAGTGGTTCGACCCTTTCTTGCATTCATTTGTAAGGAAGTTAATTGCTTTATTAGATAGATCTTATTTTTATTTTTAATTTCATTTCTCTTTGGCCAAGTGTGGTTAACGTTTTGTCTTCTGGTGATTGTGCAGGTTCTTTGTAGTTGATGAACACAAGAGCTTTTGGCAGACCTTTGGTTAGTCCTTTATCAAACCCAGGAAAAGTAAGACAACGCTGTTTTGGTCAAAAATTACCTAAGATAATCTACGTTGAAGACCTAGATTAATTATGTAACCAAACTTTTGTTCGTGAGGTTGTGTGCTTAAAGATCTTAAAAGGTCAGTATACTGAGGTGTCAAAATAATTTCGAAAATGTAACGTATTTGCTAGATATTGAATAATCATGTAAAATAATGCTTAAAAAAATGTTTTCATCAAGATAGGACTGTAAAAGTAAAGATCTACTTGTAAAATCTAATAAATGAACATTTAAAGTGCCAAGATCTTGAATAAAAAACGTTAAAACGTGATAATTCTTAAGAATTCATTAAGAAACAGTATAAAAGCATAAAATATAATTAATCAAAATACTTGAACGTAAATAAAAAGATTACTTTGTAAAAGTTGATCAGAAGTACGCAAAATGGTAAGATATTAGCGATAATCTTAAGTAAAACGTTATAAAAAAATATATAAAGTAAAATGCATAAAAGGAGTAAGAACACCGTGATTAGTTGACAAGGAAAAACCCTTAATCCTTCAAAGATTGCCGGCATAAAAACCCCGGGAGGAAGCAATCGTCTCTGCCTTTGTTTTCTTATAATTGTGTTTAAATTGATTACAATGATGAAGCAGGTTGATCGATCTTTCTAAGTGAGTAAAATGTAAAGTAACGAGAGGTGTGTGTGTTTACAAGTGTGAACAGAAATAATATGGAGCAGAATGTATGTGTCCTATGATCGATCAGACCCCATGTTTATATAGAGCTAGGAAATAACAAACTATCAGATCTGGGATCTTGGAGCTGACTATCCTGAAAATCTGGGATCCTGAGCAGATTCTTCTCTTTGACTTGATTACTTGGTAAATGGACGTTGTGGAGTCATTTCTACACCCGTTTTCAATCATATATTCCGACTTTGGGGGCAAGTCTTCCGTTTTACCTGTTCCTGTATTACTAAGTCAAAGTAAAATAACGGTCAGATATCTTAGCGCCCCAAGATCTTGAACCACAAAAATCTTGGAACCTGGAGATTTTGGAACCTGAAGATCTTGGAGGTGAAAATCTTAGGCATAACAATTGTCCCCAAAATTCTGACTCGTGTTTATCTTTTTAAACAGAGTTAGAATTTTCCAGAAAACATCTTTAACAATGTCAAAATGAAAGTTCAAAATGATAATCAAAAGTATAAGGTACAGAAGTGACCGTGCGTGGAAGATTGTTTCCCAATTCGCTATTGGTGTTCCTTTTTTGTCTTGACGATCATTTAGGAGGTCATTATTGGCTTTATAGCTATCAATATCCAAAAGTTCATTGAGAGTATCTGCAAACCCTACATTAAAGTAATAGATATGTATATATCCTGCGTCCAGGATTACAACGAGGGAGCCAAAATTAAGAGGGGAGACTCTTAATTTCAACGAATCATTGCAATTAGTATCCAAGATCTGGAGGGTGTCCCCAGTCCTTGAATATTAATGGGTGGTGGTTAGCCAATTCGTGTGAATGAGTATTGGGTGGCGTGGTTAGCCAATTCGGGAGATCGATGATAACATCGAGATTCGGTAAAATTAATTTCACGACCTTGGAATTCAACCCTTCAACCATGAAGTTAACAACGTGCGACTAGGGGCAAATTGAGATCGATGGTCACATCGACAACCAACAGATTAATTTCTAAACCTTGGAATTTAACCCTTCAGCCAGAAATTAATAACGTGTGACCCAGGCGATATGGTGAAAACCTTAGACAAAAGTTGGCGTGAAAGCCAAAAGGTGAAGACCTTGTTCCACGATGCTATGCTTGCTTTTGTTGGTAGTGATCACTCTTCAAGCTTAACCTACAAAACTAAACTTCAATAAAGACAAACTGATGTTAGCCTGTTGGCTAACGCCACTCCGACGCTCAAGTCAGTATTGTGATAGAAACAAACGAAATTCTATAAAATTGAAATAGAGTGAAATAATAGGCATACTATCCTTAATTGAGTATAAAGTTCCGACATAGATATGATTGCATAAATATAAGATCCGGGATCCTAAGGGTCCTGGATTGTCCCCAGTATCTTGAGGTTCAAAATCATGAAGTAAAAGATTGAAAATTTTCACAAGTGTCTTTTTTTTAATACTAAACATAATAATATATTTTTAATAACTAAGGAAATTTCAAAGTAGAAATTAATCATGTATCCAAAAATTTTTGAAATTGATATTTCAAGTCGATTGAAATCACATAATCAATTCCTCATATTAAGTTTCTCTTATCAACATCTAATAAATCAAGGTATTATGTCCCCCTGTGAAAATTTTAGTATGACCTCTAATCTTGTTCTTTTTAACTGTCTATTTCAACTTGTAAAATTTATTTTATGTCGGAAATCATTACTAAAATTATTCACAAGTTTACTAATATATGGGATTCTATTATCATTATCATATTCTAAGTCACAAGTAAATCATGCAGTCATCCTATTGTTGATTTCGAGTTGCTAAGTATTTATAAAATATTAGCCTTTATATACGTAGCATGCATTTCGAATATTGCCTATGTTTTGTAGAAGATATAAGTAATAATAAAGTAATATCTTTATGAAGATAATACCTCGTTTTCGCATATGATAAATTCTTACTTGGAATTTGATGTTATTCACGTAGAGATCACGTCTCATTTCTACTCAGGATCTCATTGAGGTATCCTTTGCTTACGAGAATGCTTACTTCTTTCCTCAAAGCAAGACAATCTTTAGTCACGTGGCTGAAATCCTTGTGAAAAGCGCACCAATCGAGTTTTCCGCTCTGTTTAGGATTTTTATTTTTCGCCTTTGGCCATCTCACTTTGTTCCCGAGTTCATACATTGAAAAAATTAGACCTGAAATGTCATCAGAAAAATGATAGTCGATCATTTATGTTAGGATATTCCTCATTATCCTTATCTTTATCCACGCCATTGACTCTATGGTTGTCAGATCTTGAATAGGGTTTAGCCCTAAAAGGTTTAGAAGACGAGGTTTTCATCTTTCGGTTGGGATGATCATAAGTGGATTGCAACTTTATCCTCATCCTATCCCCCTCATGTGCATATCTTGAACCTCGGATCCTTGCCTCCAACAAGCTCCTACATGGAAAGCGTGTACCGCCGAAGTGATCTCAAGATCTAGGATAGGAAAAGAATTTTGGAGAAACCTGTTAAGATAACTTCCAAGAGATTCATTAGAACCTTGGGTGAGCTTATAAAGGTTTTTAATTAAATTTCTTTAAAAATGATTGTAAAACAAGTTAATCATATGAGAGAATGAAGTAATTGAGTAGGGAGGAAAACTTAGCAGCCATTCCAAAGCGGAACCCGTAAGAGTAGATTCTAAACCTTTGCACAAAAGTTAATGCTATTATCATCTCTTTGGTGCCTAAATTGGAGACTCCTCAAAAGGTATCTGACTTCAGACCCATTTCTTGTTGTAATGTAATTTACAAATGCATTAGTAAAGTTATTTGTAATAGGATTAAAGGGATTCTGGGTAGCATTGTTGATGAAAATCAGAGTGCTTTCATTCCTAATAGGCAAATAAGTGATAATATCCTTCTTTCTCAAGAACTATTAAGAGATAATCATAGGAAGAGGGGTTCTCCTAGGTGTGCTTTCAAAAGTGACATACAAAAGGCTTATGATTTTGTGGAATGGAGTTTTTTGAAGGAATGTTTAGTTTGGTTTGGGTTCCATTCTTGTATGGTTGAATGGATTATGAACCTAGTTACTTCCCCTTGTTATACTGTGGCTGTTAATGGTGAACATAAAGGGTTTTTTAAAGGTAAAAGGGGTTTAAGGCAGGGGGATCCTCTTTCACCTTATCTTTTCACTTTGGTTATGGAGGTTTTAACTCTAATGATTAGAAGGCATATTGAAGTTAGTGATAGTTTTGAGTACCATTGGGGGTGTGAGGAAGGTAGGATTACACATTTATGTTTTGCTGATGATTTGATATTATTTTGTCATGCTGATGATAATTCTGTTAGCATAATTAAAAAAGCCCTGATGGAGTTCAGTGGGGTATCTGGTTTGGTGGCAAACATGGATAAGAGCACTGCATTTTTTTGGTAATGTGAAGGCTAGAATGCAGGAAAAAATTACTGCTATTCTTCCTTCTAAAGTCGGTGAATTACCTATTAAATACCTGGGAGTGCCTTTGCTGACTAAAAGATAATATAAGAAAGACTGTTATTTATTGATTGATAAAGTAAAGAGAAAATTGAAAGATTGGAAAAATAAGTCTTTAACCCTGGCTGGTAGATTGCAACTGGTTTCTTCTGTTTTAAGATCTCTACAAGTATATTGGTCATCAGTATTCCTTCTTCCTAAAGGAATTTCTGATGAGTTGGAGAGTTTATGTAGAGGTTTTTTATGGTGTGAGGGTGATATGAAAAGAGGCAGGGCAAAGGTGAAATGGGAGGATGTGTGCATGCCTAGGATTAATGGTGGTCTGGGTTTGAAGTCTTTGCATTTGTGGAATTTGACTCTAATCTCTAAGCATATTTGGAATATTGTTAATAATAAGGATTCTATTTGGGTGAAATGGATAAAGAATGTTAAGATCAAGGACATGAATTTTTGGGATATAAAAGCCATGGAGGGGAGTTCATGGTGTTGGAGGAAAATTCTGCAATCTAGGGAATTATTTAGGGATTTTATTGTGATTCAGGTTGGGGATGGGTCTCAAGTTTCTTTATGTCATGATAACTGGCATCCTATTGGACCTTTGAGTAGGCTTATTTCAAACAGGGAAAGATATGAAGGAGGGTTAAATGATAATGCAAAACTCTCTGATGTTGTTACTGATGGTGTTTGGAATTGGCCTGATGGATGGGAAATTAAATTCCCCATCCTTTTTGTTTCTCCTCCTCCTATTCTGGTTTCTAATAAGATTGATAGAGTTGGTTGGAAGAATAAGAAGGGACAGATTGTTCCTTTTTCTGTAAGTAATGTTTGGTCAGATTTAAAATTTGAAAGTTTAAAGGTACCATGGTTTAAATGGGTTTGCTTCAGTCAATGTATCCCCAAAAACTCTTTAATGCTTTGGTTGGCCATGAAAGGGAAATTAAAAACTTAAGACAGATTAGGTGTTTGGGAAGGGCAAAGGAATGCTTTGTGTCCTTTTTGCAAGAAACAAATGGATTCTCATGATCACCTTTTCTTTGCTTGTGATTTTACTAAAAGTGTTTGGGGTGAATTGAAATCTATGGCTAAAATGAATAATGCCCCTGATGTTTGGCATTTTATATTATATCCCTCTCTAACCTCTTCAAGGCATGGGAACCCGCAAAGGAGAGATCTGTATGTTTATTCAAAAATTGCCAGTGAACAAGGGTATTTGGAGTATTATTAGAAGACTTGTTGTGGGAGAAATGGTGTATTATATTTGGCAAGAAAGGAATATTAGATTTTTTCAAGGTAAAGAGAGATCAGTTGCAGATATTTGCAAATTAATTAAGGAAGTAGTCAGGTTAAGACTACTTGGCCTGAACATCATTCCTTCTTTGAAATCTGAGGATGCTTGTAAGTTATGGGGATTGCCTTGGAAGAAGAGGTTTGAGGGTGAAAATGCTGATATCTTACTATAAATGGATAAGTTTCTAAACAGATTCTATTTTGAAAGTATATCATGGTTTTGGTCATTCTCTTTTAGGATGGTTGTTATAAGGGGGGAGTGGTGTCTAGTTCTAGCTGTGGACATCTCTTTTTTTCTAAATAGGCAAAATTGTTGGTGTTGGAGGGTGTGTTTTGCCTGCTTTGTGGTATTCCAACTCCCTTTTTTTGAGTTGGTTTGGTGTGAGTTTGTTAGCTTTAGTTATGTCCCAGCTAGTCTAAGAGTAGTGGTGAGTAGGATTAGGAGTCTGCATGGGAAATGCTCCTATTTTTACTCTTACGGAGATATAAGGTGGAATTTCTGTGATATGCACTGTGACCCCTCATGGATTTCAGTGTTCTGGTGTCTTCTTTGCTCTGTTGTCAATATCAATTTTTGCAGAAATTGGTATTCCTTTGTAATATGCATGGGTTTTTGGTGTGGATGTAGTACCAGATTAGTTATCCTGTTTGTCTTCCTATATGTGTGGTTTAATTTGTTTTTATTTATTGGTTTTTGTTCTTTATGGCTTTGGTCCTGGTTTCTTATATTTAATTTTAGGTTGTTTGTTATAAGGGAGGACTTTGGTCTAGTGCTAGTTGAGGGCATTCGAATTTTTACCCTAAGGCATGGCAGAAGGTGTTGGAGGGTTGCCATTGCCTTGTCTAAATATTGCCTTATCATTCTGATAGGTTATTGGGTTTGTGTGTTATATAGCTTCATTTTGGTCCTAACTAGCATAGGTTTAGTGGTGAGTAGGTTTAGGAGTCTGCATGGGAAATGCTCCTGCTTTTACTCTTTTGGAGGTATAAGGTGGAAATTTCTGGGTATGCTTTATAGTCCCTCATGGACTATAAGGTTCTGGTATTTTGCTTTACTTGTTGTTCATGCCAATTTTTGCATAAATTGGCATTCTGGTCTATTTTTTTGGTTAATTATACAAGCTTTTTCCCTGGTTTGTATATTTAATTTCTGGTGTAGATGGAGTACCAGAGATTTGTCCTGCCTTGTGTGTGTCTTTGTCATGTTTGGATTCTGGTTAGGGTAGGTTTTTATAGGGAATGTTTTGCTGGATTTAGGTTGGTGTTCCGTGGTTTGTAATGGTTCAAATGGCCAGTTGGTTTGGATTCTGCAATTTTCCTTTATAAGTTACAGGGTAATGGGTGATGTGTTGCTTAGTTACAGACATGGTGAGTTGGAGTTGTTTTATGATATTAGATGTGAATGCAGCTTAATGAATATCAAGGGGGATATTCAGAGTTTTATTTCTTCAATTTTGACTTTGGAAAGTCAAATGAATTTGCTGTTTTTATGGTTTATAGATAGGGCTGGATTGTGGTTTGAAGTGTGTTGTTTTAGTATAGGGATTGTTTTGTTGAAGTTTTTGGAAGATGTAGAAGGGTTATTATGCATAAGAGAATGGCTGGATAGATTTTTTCTGATTGTGTTGACTTTTTTAGTCAATGTGATAATATACCTGGGTATGATCAAGAACTTGGGAGGAAATGCGTTGTTTGATTTATTAAGATTATTTTATCTTATTTAAATATTGAGGGGAAAAGTTATTCTGATTTTGAGGGAGTCAAGTTTTTTACATTTTCCATAAGTGATCAATTTAGATGTTTTGGGCTCCTGAATTTATATGGGTTTCTTCTTAAGCTTTTATGGATTGGCTTCTGCTTCATGGTTTATGTCATTCTTTGGGCTAATGGATTTGGGCTGAACGTTTTATTTTGCGGGGCTAAAGATTTCGGTTCTACTATAATGATTGGCATGTGGGTTTCTTTAGTCAGCAATGTTTATTTTTATGTGTTTCCTGTAATTTATTTTATCTCAATAATGTCTAAAATGATTATTAAGACTTTGCTTTTATTATTTTTAGACTATAGTTTTTGTATTTGGGATGTGCATTAATTTAGTTTTGTAAAATGCAATCCCCTATGGGAATGCCCATAGTTTTTTGTACATATTTTTTCTTATAAATGGTATTCCAAAGGGCTTTGCCCTTTTATCCAAAAAAAAAAACCTTTGCACAAGTATCCTTCCTTCAAATGCACAAGAATAGGAAATTTTTCCATCTTTTCTCTAAATTGGGCAACATTCTCTTTAGGACCTTTAGTACCATCATATAGCTTCAAGTTGAGCAGTTGGAAACATTTGGGGATCTCCATATCACATATAGGAGGAGCAAATATTGAAATATAGCTTCTTGGTGGAACTTCTTCAGAACTGATTCCATGATCCTGCATATTGCTAGTGTCCAGAAAGTAATAAGGGTTAAAAATATTATTACCTGGGTTCTCGTATGAAGATTCTAGAGTTATGTCAAAATCCTTAGCGTCAATAACTTGAACTTTAAGATCCTGAGCTCTAAGATCATGAGCTTTAAAATCCTGAGCTTTAAGATCGGGAGCTTTAAGATCTGGAGCCTTAAGATCCTGAGTGATGTCCTGATTTCGATTTGGTAAGATCTTGAGAGCTCCAAATGGCTTTCTGGTCCTTGATCTTTGCATTTCTATCATCATTTGTACCTGTTCTTCAAATTGAAAAATCATAGAAACAAGATCTTGGTTAGAATCAACAACAGAATCCAACGTAGTTAACCCGGATGTCAATATCTTAGATGAATCACCATCTTCTTTATGCGATGATAGGATATGAAGAAGAGAGTCATTTGTCCCTGAAATTGAAGATGATAAAAAAGAAGAAGAAGATCTAGATTGAAATGGCATTTTCGCAATAAGTTTTGTAAGATAAGATAATCGCAATATAAAGAAAAATTTGAGAAAAACACCACTTGCCCCACGGTGGGCGCCAAATTGTTTTGGTCAAAAATTACCTAAGATAATCTACGTTGAAGACCTAGATTAGTTATGTAACGAAACTTTCGTTCGTGAGGTTGTGTGCTTAAAGATCTTAAAAGGTCAGTATACTGAGGTATCAAAATAATTTCGAAAATGTAACGTTTTTGCTAGATATTGAATAATCATGTAAAATAATGCTTAAAAATATGTTTTCATCAAGATAGGACTGTAAAAGTAAAGATCTACTTGTAAAATCTAATAAATGAACATTTAAAGTGCCAAGATCTTCAATAAAAAACGTTAAAACGTGATAATTCTTAAGAATTCGTTAAGAAACAGTATAAAAGCATAAAATATGATTAATCAAAATACTTCAACGTAAGTAAAAAGATGACTTTGTAACAGTTGATCAGAAGTACGCAAAATGGTAAGATATTAACGATAATCGTAAGTAAAACGTTATAAAAAATTTATAACGTAAAATGCATAAAAGGAGTAAGAACACCGTGATTAGTTGACAAGGAAAAGCCCTTAATCCTTCAAAGATTGCCGGCATAAAAACCCCGGGAGGAAGCAATCGTCCTTGCCTTTGTTCTCTTATTAATTGTGTTTAAATTGATTACAAAAGTGAGTAAAATATAAAGTAACGAGAGGTGTGTGTGTTTACAAGTGTGAGCAGAAATAATATGGAGCAGAATGTATGTGTCCTATGATCGATCAGACCCCTTGTTTATATAGAGCTAGGAAATAAAAAACTATCCGAAAAATCTGGGATCTTGGAGCTGACTATACTGAAAATCTGGGATCCTGAGCAGATTCTTCTCTTTGACTTGATTACTTGGTAAATGGACATCGTGGAGTCATTTCTACACATTTTCAACCATAAATTCTGACTTTGGGGGCAAGTCTTTCATTTTACCTGTTCCTATATTACTAAGTCAAAGTAAAATAACGGTCAGATATCTTAGAGCCCCAAGATCCTGAACCACGAAGATCTTGGAACCTGAAGATCTTGGAGGTGAAAATCTTAGGCATAACAGTCGCTTAGTGCAAAACAACAACACGGAGCCCTCTACATCCAACAGGATAGATCCAGTACAAGTCCAACATGACATTCATTTGGATCAACAATTTTCAAAGAAAGATTCATCAGAAGGGATCCATTTCAGCACTATTTTCTTAGAAGCAAGCGGTCTGCTCAAATCAGGTAACAGCTCTGAAGAAGAAGAAGAAGACAGGGATAAGACACCTATACGTGGTTTGATTATAATCCCAAGGGACAACAGAAATCAAGTGCCTAATAGAAGAATGGGTGATCAAGCACAACCAGTTGATCCCAACAACCGCCCCTACAGGCAAAGAAGGAGGGATGTTCCGGCTAACCGGGGCACTCCAATTCGCCCTCTATCCATTGGGGTAAACTTTTCTTTTAAAGGAAATCATTTGAAAAGTGTCGAAGAAGATAAGTTCGATGGAATTACAAACTGTGATCCTTATGGCCATTTGGAAAGGTTTGAAAAGATATGTAGGTTGTATCAGTATGGCGAAGGATAGGGCGACCTAGTGAAACTTGAGCTCTTTCCACTTACTCTTTGTGGAGATGCAAAAGCTTGGCTCAAGGAACAACCAGATGATTTGTACTCTACATGGCCTGAACTTCAAGAAGGTTTTATTGATGAGTTCTATTCTATAAGAACTCAAAGACATCTAGAGAAAAAGATCAGGGCATTTACTCAAGATGCAGGTGAAGATGTAGTTGATGCTTGGAATAGATACAAGGAAATGCTCAGAAACTGTCCAGGGCATAGCTTAAATACTGAGGCCACTGTTGAGATCTTCTATGATTGGTTACTAAGGAAATCTAAAAGGGAGCTAGCTGGTGCTTTTGGAGGTAGTTTGAATAATGTCTACCCAAGTGAAGGCTATAAAATCCTTGATGATTTGGCCAAGAAATTTTCAACCCGTGAAGAAACTCAAGGTAGGAGATCTGGAAGTAGAACTCTAGCTAAGGTATAGAGTAGTGAAGAGTCAAGTTTAGTTGCGGAAGTCAAGGAACTCTGAAAGCAAATAAATGAGAGGTTTGATTGCCAAGATGCAAGGTTCAAGAGCATTGAGAGACGTGATGGTGATGTGCAAAATTGAGCTTTAAATTTATAATCTAGATTCACCTACAAACTCACTACTACGCACTCACGGGCAGTGGACCTGATTGTTTGTAATATAGTTATGAGGTAAGTCCGTGTTCGTTCGCAGGGATTGGATATGACTAGTTCTATGAAATGGTTTGGAAAATAGGTATTACTTCGAAAATCCTTTTTGACACTAAAAGTAAAAATTGGTTTGCAAGACAAATTGCATAAAATTAAAAAAAGAACTTCAGACAATATAATTAAAAGTCATCCACTTTGACTTCCCTCGACTTCAAATGTGATTGAATTTAATTAAGAACAAATTCTTTAGAGTTTAAAGATAATCGTGACAAGATTAAGGTGCTCACGTGGTACCACCAACCGTGAACAAAATACCGAATCACCTAATTTGCTAGTTAAATTACCCAAGCCGGTACCACCAAAACAAAGACAACTCTTCCAACAATTAGTTTTATTGACTATCGAATTATCAATTGAACCTATGTGACAATAACGTGGTACCACCAACCGATATCAATCACGTTGACAAAATTAATATTTTCTTAAAATGATATTCACTATCATACCATGAACTAGTGATAATTACTCATAGACAAGTAACCGTTTTAAAATCACATACACATTCAACTGGTACCACCAATGAAGAGTTATATGCAACCAATATCAAAATTAATTAATAAAAAGAATTAAAATCATCAAAATCACAGAACAATGATAATTAAATAAACTCTTTTGAATTAAAAATATTGCAATCACATTATCTGTCTCGTTTCATCAAGGTGGATGATTAAACGTTTAGCCACTCATGATCAATCCAAAATAATAATTAAAATAGAAGAGAAATATGATGTACCAATCGTTTGAGAAATTGAAATTGCAAGACAGTAAAAGTAGATACAATCTAGATGGGTGCTCATGAATCTTCAATGATTCCGGCTAAGAAATTATCTTGATTGGAGATTGAAGTACCCTTGTAGAACAGTTCCTAGAAAGATTTTTGATAAGTTTGGAACTAGGGTTTTTTTTTAATCTATTTATATTCTTCCAAATTCTTATGCAGAAACGATCCACTCCTTCAGATCTCGTATTCCCACTGCGGCGCAGTGGGATGTGTCTTCCCTCACTGTGGCGACTGCGGCGCAGTGGTAATATGAATTCTCCACTGTGGCGCAGCCAAAATCCTCAACCTCCAATGCTCCCTTGCTGACTGCGGCGCAGTCAAGCTCATGCACTCCCCACTGCGGCGCAGTGGGGTTTAATCAATAATTATCCATGCTATTTGGCTACGGCGCAGTGGGCCTGGCACCCTCCACTGCGGCGCAGTCATATGCTTGTAAACAAAATTCTTCCTTTGTAATCTTGATCTTGCTTTAACTCACCGTCTCTTCCACTCAAAACAACTCTCGATTATGAGTAATCACTTATTGACCCAATATCATCCAGAAATATGCCAAGTGAGCGCGTGACCTGTTTAGAACCTGTAAACACTAACAAACACCATAAACGCGCCAAATGCATACAAAATATACTTAAAACGCATAAGAAATAGGCCAATAAGGATGTGGGTAATGGGTATAAATTAGTCACATCAAATCCCCCCACACTTGAGCATTGCTTGTCCTCAAGCAAATCCGAACTTTAAGTAAAACATTCCTTGACAATCAAACTATCGAACAAGTGACAAGTATCAAAAAGAAGAAACACCAAGCATGTCAAATGACAAAAAGCGGGTGAAGCAGTTTTAATCTTAAATGAAAACTCGAAATGTTTGACAATACTTGAACAATCCACAAGCTACGATAATCAACTAAGCATAAATGAAAACGAACGATTCTATCAATATAATTCTACTCCAACAAACTTACTTTCGGGGTTGAATATATGAAAAATCACTAGTAGCTCGGTCGTGATGTATACTCTTTTACCATAGGCTTGAACCAGGATCGTCACTCCACCATTAAGGCGCAAGGATTAAGTACATCGTCAAAATAGGCATTAAGGGTGGTTGTATAGTTAAACTAAGGCTATGCATATATGGATATGAACAATAAAGTATGGGAACTATATAGGTTAAAAGTGAAAGGTAAGAATTGAAAGTATAAGTTATATTAAATATGAACAAAATAGTCTAATCAACCCATACCATTGATTGCCAACAAACCACTAACCCATAAGATGCTATTCCGCTGACACCTCCAAAGTACCAAGCAAGCCCGACACCATTGTGGTGTATCAACTTCAAACAACTTACAATCAACCAAATCTTCCATAATAATGATACAACAACTCTCTAGACATTTAAAAATGAGAAATGCCTACTAGTAGCCCAAGTTCTTTCTTTTCTCTTTTTTTTTTTTTTTTTTAATTTTTCTGTTTTTCAATTCTTTTTTTTCTTTTTTTTTGAACCATTTTTACTCTACTAGTAGATACCCTCTTACAATGATAAACATGCCTATAACACTTCACATCCTTTCTTTGAACAATCCAAGACGATCTTCAATAACTTAACCCATTTACATATTTTCATAGACAAGAATATTCCACAAATCAAACCACTGAAACTCTCCCAAACCATCTAAACAAACCAATGACAATCAATGGCTCCCCAGATTAGACTATCGGTATAGTTAGGTATAATTAGGTGAAGTTTACGAGAATATGTGGATTTATACAATGAACAGGTAAAGTTAAAGTGATGTATATGTGTATACTTTCTCTAAGGTATACAAAAAGGAAAATTATGTGAATATAGACAAGTATATTGTGAAGTCCCTCACCGATGGTTTAACCCACGACTGTAAAATACAACAAGTCAAGTATGCACTAGATGAGGACTAGTATTTACGTAAATATAAATGCAAGAATATAAATAAGTAAATACAAGACTTAAGCAATAAATAAGCAAGTTAAATAAAGGTGGAACACGAAAGTAATTTTCAATGTGTATTTTATTTATTGATGTATAAACAAAATACAAGGTTGTTGCGGAACCTAGATAATACCAAGGTAAGTATCTAAACAACCTTACGAATTACAAGTGATCTATACTTGCTAAATAATCTCCTTGATCGAAATACTTAAAGTTGTGAAGTATAACTGTTTGGATTGAGAGTATTTAGACAAGTTCACCAAATTGCAAAAGTAATTTGAAAGAGGAAAATGACTTACTATTTATAGGCAAAATAATCTCTACAGTGATTATTTTGCCGTACAAATGTGGTTGGGAGCATTTAAGGAACTTTTGTATTTTCTTTAAATGCAATACTAAAAGTACAAGGATAAAGTCACATTGATAGTGACTTGTCACCTTTTAGCCAACCACCTTTACACGCGTGTAAAACCTTTACAAGGGACAAAAGAGATATCCGGGTAAAAGCGTGTAAAGGCATAAAGTCAATTCCTCGTAATCAGTGTTCAGACTTGTAAGGTATAGAACACTGACAAGGACTCCAGTTGTTGATCTGGTAAGCCTGCCAGTGGGCTCCGCCACATGTCAGTCTTCTTCTTCAAACTTCAGACTTTGTCTACAGTGAGAATGTTCTTCAGTGGAGAAGATCTGGACTGGAGTGAAGTTCAATAAGCAAATCTGGAGGACTCCAGATTTCCTGTACAAGTAGACGCTTACTAGACTTCCATAATTTCTGGACAAATCTTCAGGATTACTCCAGTCTTCAAGTCTGGAGCTAGTCCAGTAAAAACTGGACCTAACAAATTCCCCCTATTTGTTTAGAAATTATGCAAGGTTTTTCAAGCTTCTATCTATACAATTATATGCTTGAAAAACACTTGAGAAATTTGACTAAGTCTAAATTTTGTTACTGGAAGACACCTTATAGATCATCAGTGTTTCCAGTTTCATCTTTTCATACTATCTTAGACTTAATTTGATCATATACTTGTGAAAATAAATTGCAACATTAATGACATTACATCTTTTGCAATAAGTTACAATTATATTTACAAAAAACAAGTAAACTGAGAAAAAATAAAGAGTCAGGCTTGTCTCTTTGGAGCACTTCCACCAGCTTCTTCAGTAGCCTTCCTCTTAAAGCTTGGAGAGTCTTCTGGTTTCCTCATTCCCAGAGTGACTTCCATCATCATGATCCTGCCATGCTCCTTCTCAATTCTTTTCATAAAATACCTCACATCAACAGAAATAAGCTGAGGATTTTCTTTGAAGTATAAGCCAATTTCTCTGAGTTCAGACCACCCAAATACCCTTACTGACGTACTTTTTCTTTCATCAGTGAAGTTTTCTTCCCTTGTCAGTTTTACATAGAATTTTGAGTGGGCTTTATGGTCTGTGGCCAATCTAATCTCTGCAACAATGATTTTCCTGGCATCGGCTCTATAGTGCATTTTTCATTGTATTCCTGCCTTACCTTTGCCAGTCTTACTTCTTGTTCTTCAGTTTCTCTAGAAATGCCTTGTGAATTTGCAACTCTTTGTAATTGAGTCCTGCTTATGCTCCTAGACACATACAGAGGAATGAAGTTGCTTAGATCAGCATCTCTCTCTGCCTTTGTTCTCCTTGGTGGCTTGGATACACCCTTCATCTTTTTCCTGTACTCATTTTCCAAGGCCAAAGCATTCTTTTTTGCTTTTCTCTGAAGCTCAATCAACTCATCCTTCCTGGCAGCAATCAATTCAAGTATACTAACCTCTTAAGTTTCAGCATCGTACATCTGCTCATCTTGGGCGTATACAGAACGAAGGCGAACATCATCCATCACTTCCAGACACTTAATGACTCTGGGATCATTCTTCATGTATCTATACACATCAATGTGAACACTAAGACAGCCAACATTAAAAGCATCCAGTGTTCCCCTTTGTGCCATATCCATCTTATGTGCTTCCCAGTCATTCTTCAGATTTTGTTTCCAGATGTCAATTAATATGCACTCCTGCTGAAGTTTCCTTGATCTTTCTTCATCAGCATTAGGCAAGGAGGCAATAATATCCGTGTCTTCACCTTCTTCAGTATCTTCACCAGAAATGACATGAGGCTTTCTTTGCTTTTTGAATGTAGCCAAATCTGGGAAGTCCTCAAACTGAGGTTCTGACTCACCAGCTTCAGTACTGGCATCCCCTTCTTCATTCTGCACACTGGCATCAGTACCAGTTGCTTTTTCCATATAAGCCTGAGCAATGGCTTCAGTGCCAAGTGCTTTCTGAACCATTTCTTCTTTTGTCTTGGTAATTTCATCAATACCAACCTTCAAACTGCTTTCCCCCTTGGAATGACCACCAGTCCCAGACTTGAGGGCATTCCACACATCTTCCAGTTTGTTTCTATCAGAGGACCCAAAAGTTTTACATTCAGGGGTCATGATGGCCATAGAGGTTTTTAACTGCTCAAAGTCTCTTCTAAGAGTTTGGACTTCAGAGACCAAGTCCTTTGGCATTTCATCTTTTATCACTTTCTCAACTTGTGGCAACAAACTATCCATAATAGTCCTCAACACTGACCCATATATTTCTTCAGTAACTTCCTTCAGCATGTTAGCTCTAAATTTTCTGGCAACCTCATCACTAATGTTGCTGACAACTGAATTCTGGTCAAGTGTTGGCCCTCTCTCCACATTTTCAACTCTGGTCACCAATTTCTGAACTTCATCAGTCAAACTGGACAAGGGACTAGCAACACTTGTCTGAATGGCAGTTTGCACTGATCTGACCAACGTTTCTTCCAAGCCCTGGACTGCCACTTTGATTTTCTCAGAATTGTTATTTGTGGCCAGTACCAGTTCATCCAGCTTCTCAAAAACTACCTTCTCATTACCAGCAAAAACAAGCATTTCTGACCTCATATTATTTGAAAGTGAGGATTTAAAGTCAGAAACTACTTGTGAAGAAGTCTGAAGGGATCTTTCCAGGTCCGCCACCTTAGTGAAAAGGTCTTGGACCTCGGCTGGAAAACTGGTGGAAAGATCACCTGGAGGAGTCAATCTGGTGGCCTGAGATACTGGAGCTTCAACCCTTGTAATGTCTTCATTCTGGTTGACAGCCTCCAGTTCCACCAATGGTTCAGAAATTTGTTGAACATTTTGTGGAGAAGGGGGATTTGTTAGAGGTGGTGTTTGTGTTGATGATTCTGGTGGTGCTTGACTTTCATTTTGTATTGGAGAGGATGGTGGTGGTGAAACTGTTGCATCTAATTCTTCAACAACTGTACTGGTGATATGACTGGGAGATCTTTCAATATTTAAGTCATCATCACGAAGGAAATCCATATCTTCATCAAAGTCTTGATCAGAAATGGGAGACTCCATTTCAAAATCTGGCATTCCTTCTACCAGTTGCTCACCTACACTTCTATTTAAATCAATCTGGACTTCCTGCCCCTCAACATTCACCTGCACATATTCATCCACTTGTGACTCAACCTGCTCCACAATCAAAGATCCATCCAGATTCATAATGTCACCAGCAGTAGAGTGTGGGACTGGAATCACTAGAGGTGAGGCTCCAGTGACACCAGTTTGTGAAAGAGTTGTGTCAGAAATTTGGCTTTCAACGTTTAGAACAGACACAGTGGTTGCTTGCAAGTTCTCCTCTCCCGTTGGGAGGAATCTGGATGGTTGGCTTCAGTATTACTGGGAATGACCAAATTTCCCCTTCTTCTAAGTCTTCTGAGCCCAGTTCTTGGTCTAGAGGAGATGGTTGATGGAATAGAAAGGGAAACTGCTCTGGATTAGGAACCTCTTGAGTTTCTTGAGGAACCATTTTAGCATTTTGTTCGTCAGCAGTATTTTCATCATCGTTTCAACAACTTCCCTTCTAAAATTATTCATCATAGCTTCAGGAATATCAACCTCCAGATTATGTGACACCAAATGGTTCAGATCACCTATATACTCAGCCATTGAAAAATGACTCGAACCACTTTCATAGCCCTCACCCAGTTCTCTCTTGAAAATGATAGAAAAAAATCTAATAAATGGGACATTTGCTTTTCTTTTGTGTGTCCTCAGTCTATCAGCTAAATCATTGAACAAAATTTGGGCGAAATCAACCCTTAACTCATACCATAAACAATAAGCTATTAACAACTGGGTTTGATTAATCTGATCTAATCCTCCAGACCCACTTCCTAAACATGAAACAATATGAGTAAAGAAGTATCTCCATGAGTCAGACAACCTACTCATATATATGGTACCTTTTCTCTTAAGAGCACCATGCTCATCAACAATATCTGTGTGTCCCATCTCCCGACACACTTGCCTATGATTCACTCCAGTTGGAAGTTGAAGTGGCAACTCATTCACTGACAAGTAATTCAGTCCAAGCGCCGTTCTGAATGAATTGACTGTTAAAGTCAGAGGAACGCTTCCTCTCTTCAAAGTATAATGAATGGTGGCATCATCACCAACCTGAAAGTGAGCCGTGAACCAGAACTCACAGAGATAACCATGATACATTTTGCCAGGATTCATGGTTAGAGCTCCATAAAGAGGATAACTGAGAAAAAATACATTTAGTCGGCCAATAAGCGATTGGGGGTCATGAGTTCCGGCCAACTTTGCCATCCAATTATGCATATTGATTCTCATTTTATCAGTATCGATAATAATGCCAGGGGCTTGTTCAACACGTTCAAGAGGATTGTATGTATTAGTTAAGAGGTTTCTTTCTGTGCTTGCTTGTCTGGGAGCCATTTGGAAGTTGAAATTGAAAGTGAAAGGAATTTAGGGTTTTGAAGAAAATGAAGAATTTAAGAGAGAATTGATGATAGGAATTTGCAGTTAATAAGAAAGAGATTGATGATTGGAATTGAAGGAAGAAGTAAATGAAGGAATTGTAAGATTTTGGGAGTTAAGATTTTCAAAGTAAATGTAAAAAGTGAGGATTGGGGTATTTATAGATGAAAGAGAAAATAACTATTGGATTTCAAAAGGTTATTTTGAATTTATACAAAACAGTTTTTCATCGGCTTTTGAGATCCGCATTAAATTCATCCATCAACAGTGACGTTTGATAGCCCACAAAACTCATTTTTCAACTTTTTAACTTCCCGAGGTAACAAACCATCATTTTATTTGAAAACTATCTATGCCACGTAGGATAAAGATAGTTTCCCACTAAAGAAAATGTTGCTTACGTGGCATCACAAAGACCAAGTATTAAAATTGTTATGACTGAAGAACCATGACTCAATTTAATGCATCTGGAGGATGACTAGTCACTCCAGTTTCACTGGTGGATTAGGCCAGTAGAACATGCATTAATGGTATACTGAAGGGACACTCCAGAAACTACCCAGATTTGACCATTCTGGTAATCCTCAAACACGCACATCAACTAATATAAATAATGAGAGGGACACATTTACAAAGCAACTGAAGTTACTTCAAACATGCACATCAATTTGTCCAGTATTAATGAGAGGGACACATTTACAAAGCAACTGAAGTTACTTCAAACATGCACATCAACTTGTCCAGTATTAATGAGAGGGGCACATTTATAAGGTACTAGAAACATTTTTTTTTTAGAAAAATTTGTCCAGTGAGAAAATAAATTAATAAATTCCCCCTGAAACTTAGATAAATAAAAAAATGTGGTCTGAGTCTTTCCCCCTGGTATGGTGATCTATAAATCTATCAGTGCAAAGATAGTATCACAAAGGCGTTCGATAGCTTTACTGGTATAGATTTATAAATCTGGAATCAAAGAACCTTGTCAGTGTCACAAAGGCGTTCATAACAAAGGTTCCAGATTTATGGGTTCAACATTCCCAACTCACCAACAAGATAACGAAAAGTTTTCTCATCCAAGGTTTAGTAAAAATGTCAGCGAGTTGTTTGTCAGTGGGGATGAAATGAATTTCTACGTCACCTTTCATAACATGATCACGAATAAAATGATACCTGAGATCGATGTGCTTGGTTTTGGAGTGCATGACTGGATTGTTTGAGATAGCAATGGCACTGGTATTATCACAAAAATTGGAGATTTTGTATACTTAAGACCATAATCAAGCAACTGGTTCTTCATCCAGAGTATCTGAGCACAACAACTGGCTGCAGATACATATTCAGCTTCAGCAGTAGAGAGTGAAACTGAAGTTTGCTTCTTACTGGTCCAGCTTACCAGTTTGCCACCAAGGAAATGACATCCACCAGTAGTGGATTTCCTTTCTATCTTACAACCTGCATGATCTGAATCTGAATAACCCATTAAATCTAAGCCTGAACCTTTGGGATACCAAAGGCCCAAACTTAGGACACCTTTAAGGTACTTCAGTATGCGCTTTACAGCAAGCATATGAGATTCTTTTGGGTTAGCCTGATATCTGGCACATAACATGTTGCAAACATTATATCTGGTCTACTGGCAGTCAAATACATCAGTGAACCAATCATTCCTCTATAGGTAGTGATGTTCACTGGCTTACCATCAGGATCTGAGTTTAAGTTCAGTGGTGCAGAAATTGGAGTTGATTTTGTTTGGAAGAATTCATATCAAATTTCTTTAATATATCTCTAACATATTTCTCTTGATTAATAAAAATACCATCACTGGTTTGTTTAATCTGAAGACCTAAGAAATATGTTAATTCACCCATTAAACTCATTTCGTATTCTTTTGACATATTTTTGAAAATTTCTTGCACATATTCTCATCAGTAGAACCAAAAATATATCAACATAAATTTGTACCAGCAGAAGATTACCTTTTTCTCGAAGAATGAATAAGGTATTGTCAATTACACCTCTTTTAAAACCATGTGCAGTAAGTGTTTAGTCAGAGTGTCATACCAGGCTCGTGGGGCTTGTTGAGACCATAAAGTGCTTTGTCCAGACGATACACCCAGTGAGGATGTTTTTCATTGATAAAGCCTGGTGGTTGCTTGACATAAACTTCTTCTTCAAGTGTTCCATTCAAAAATGCACTTTTTACATCCATCTGGTAGACTCTAAACTTGTGATGAGCAGCAAATGCTAAAACATTCTGATAGCTTCGAGTCTAGCCACTGGAGCAAATGATTCATCAAAATCTTCTCCAGATTGAACATACCCCTGGGCAACCAATCTGGCTTTGTTTCTGATCACATGCCCATCTTCATCAACCTTGTTTCTGAAAACCCATCTGGTGCCAATAGGTTCTTTCTTTCCAGCAGGAAGGGCACCAGATTCCATACCTTGTTTCTCTCAAACTGGTTAAGTTCTTCTTGCATAGCAATAACCCAGTTTGGATCTTCCATTGCCTCGTCAATCTTCTTCAGTTCTATCAGTGATAAGAAGCTGACATATAAGCATTGATCACTGGAGGCACTTCTGGTCTGAACCCCTCTAGTGGGATTACCAATTATCTGATCAATTGGATGAGCTCTTGTCCACTTAGAGTAATGACCAGGATTATGAACAATAACATCAGTGCAAGGATTCGATTGATTTCCCTCTGGAGTTGCATCAGGTAGAGGGTCTTGCCAGACAATCTCCACATCTTCATCTGAATCTGTAAGATTATGATTTGCATCATAAATTCATCATTTTGTGGCATTTCCTGGAGTACTGGATCAGTATCCTGGAGAGATTCAGAGTTCTGAGAACTGGTATAGATTCAACTGAAACTATACTGGGGGTGTAGTACGAATATCTGATCCAATGGTAACTTCAGAGGGTAGTTTGAAGCTTACTGAAGGATAGAACAAGGTACTACTGGGTGGTACAACCTTTTGAACAGGGTCCAGATCAGGATGACTGGAAACTTCTTCAGATAAATCTTTATTGTAGTTGATATGATCAGATTTATCGAAGACAATTGGAATTACTGGGTTAAATCAAGAATTGGGTTTTTATTGATTGCTTCATTGGATTCATCGAATGTGACATGAATTGACTCATGAACTTTCTTCAGTCTTTTGTTGTAGACCCTGAAGGCTTTTCGAGTTTCTGAATAGCCCAAGAAAAATCCTTCATCAGCTTTGCCATCGAATTTGCCTAACTGACTTGAATCATTCAGGATGTAAACTGGACATCCAAAAACATGGAGATAGCCAATATTTGGCTTCTTTTTTCTGAGCATTTCATATGCAGTCTTCTTGTATCTTTTAACATAAACTGATCGGTTCTGGGTGTGGCAAGCAGTTGCAATTGCCTCAGCCCAATAACTGGTTGGGAGACCAGATTCAGCAAACATACTCCTAGCAGCTTCTATCAGTGTACGATTCTTCCTTTCTACAACACCATTTTGTTCTGGCGTATGAGCTGATGAGAAGTTCTGAGAGATGCCAGTATCAGCACAAAATTTCTCCAGAGTTGCATTCTGGAATTCTGTTCCATTATCACTTCTTAGCTGACACACTTTATGCTTGTGTTTGAGTTCAATTTGTTTGATGTGACTGATGATTTCAGCAGCAACATCACCTTTAGACCTTAAAAAGATAACCCAAGAGTATTTGGTATATTCATCAACAATTACCAGGGTATATCTTTTCCCAGCAAGTGTCTGAACGTTCACTGGACCAAAGAGGTCCATATGAAGCATATGAAGAGGTTCAGTTATGCTAAAATTCTGCTTGGTCTTCTTAAAACTGGCTCGCTTCTGCTTTCCCTTTCATATCCTGGACATGGCCTTTCCTTTATGAAGGAAACTGAAGGTATTCCATCTGCAAGTTGTTTTCTGGACAACTTGTTAATATTTTTGAAATTTAAATGGGATAACCTTTTGTGCCATAACCAGTTTGTGTCTTCATCAGCCTTTGTATAGAAACATTGCTCTGAAGTGAGCTTTCCATATTCATTACATACACATTCCCTTTTCTGGGAGCAATCATACTACCTTCCAATCTTTGTTAAATACGATGCCCTGAGAGATATTAAACAACACCTGGTAGCCATCATCACACAGTTGACTCACACTTATTAGGTTATATTTCAAACCATTAACATAAGCCACCTGTCTGAACTTGACTTGACCATTATTCAAACACCATACCCTTCAGTCTTTCCACAACCATCATTCCCAAAAGTAATGGAGGTCCATCAGAAATGGTGAACTCCTCCAGCAGGGTCTTACATCCGGTCATAGTCCTGCCCAGCACGCTGTCAAGATACCAAATATACTTCTTTCGATCGCCCTGCACATCCACCAGATTAGTTAGTTAGATTTGGGAACCCATCGACTGATGGTTCTCTGGATCCAGCCTTGTGGACCCCTGTTGGTATCTGGTCGAGTTCACGTTTTTCAACATTGGGTTTATCAAAAATCACTGGAATAGATAGTTCAGAAACCTTTTTCTTTTTCTCTTTGAAGAGACATTTTATTTTTCTTGAAACGGTTTGAAATTTGTTTTGGACTGGACGAAGTACCCTCAAAATTGTTTAGTCTTGCATTACAACTTTGAACTTGACGAGCCAGTAGTTGAGACTGGCTTTCCAACCTTAACAAAATTTCATTTTCAGATGACTCCTTAGCCTTTCCAGATGACTGGATTTTCGGCTTAGAAGGAGGACTGGGATTCTTCTTAATATGGGATTTTTGGAAGCAGTCTATGGCAAAGATTTTTGACTTTCTTTTTGACTGGAGCAGTCATCTGGGGTACTCCAATAAACCACTTGGATATCAGCTAGAATTATACATGCCTTGGGTGTGGTTGGTTCATCATAAATTGTTTCTGGACGGGCCTTGTCTGGCAATTTATCAAGTACAGGAATTAAGGCAGCAACATGAATGTTTCCATCTTGAAATGCACGTTTTGTGATGATATTGATTCACTGCTGCATCATAGGGTTTTTTGTTTCAAGACAAGATTTTATGACTTGTTTTTCACTTTCTAAAACTCTTTCTAATTCCTCTTTTTCTTGACAAAGTTTTTCAGTTACCAACACCTGGGCTTGAAATGCCAGTTCAATATCTTCAAGTTCTTTTAGTTTAGATTTTAAACAAAGTTTTCTGAGGAATCAGTTTCAATACCATTTAAGCTGTCAAATTTGACAGTTTCCACAAAATTTAAATCTGAACTTAGAGCTTCAGCAATATCTAGTTTCAATTCTTGATCGGTTTCTTTATCATAATCACTAACCTTCTTGATCACAATGTCTACCCATCTGCCAGATGTGACATCATCCTTCACAAGATGCTCTTCATTAGTCAGAGCCATATAACAACAATCTCTTTCATCCTCTTCATCGACTGATGAGTCATCAAAGGGAATCCATTCTTCTTCGCAACCATGCACTTATTATTATTGTTATTTTCCATTTGTTGTGCCATAAGTGCAATCTAAGCCTTAAGATTTTTGTATTTATGCTTATAATTATCTTCAGCTTGTTATAAGAAGTTGGTGGACCAGATTGTGAGACAAATGACTGGACTTGCACTCTTTCATGAAATGACCTTTTCTGCCACACTTAAAGCATGTCAAATTAGTCTTATCAGTGGAACTGGGTGCATTGTGTCCAGTGGGTCTATTGGCTCTTGCTTTGAAACGGTTAAATGTTTTAGCAATCTGGCCATCAGATCATCACTGTCATCTTCCTCACAATCTGGAGAGATGTTATTAGTAGCTCCAGATTCCATAAGATCAGACATCATCTTCTTCATTGAGAATACATTCTCTGAGATATAAGGCTCACATGGTGGCCCAAATGACTGGTCACAGCAGCATGGTCTGATGCATGTT